>NC_082715.1:157685038-157985038 GCF_030144855.1 Hypanus sabinus | reverse complement strand
TGTGCCACGCTGCCCTGGTACTCCACACAGACTCCAGCGTGGGTGCTGTGCCACGCTGCCCTGGTACTCCAGTGTGGGTGCTGTGCCACGCTGCCCTGGTACTCCACACAGACTCCAGCGTGGGTGCTGTGCCACGCTGCCCTGGTACTCCAGTGTGGGTGCTGTGCCACGTTGCCCTGGTACTCCAGCGTGGGTGCTGTGCCACACTGCCCTGGTACTCCAGCGTGGGTGCTGTGCCACACTGCCCTGGTACCCCACACAGACTCCAGTGTGGGTGCTGTGCCACACTGCCCTGGTACCCCACACAGACTCCAGTGTGGGTGCTGTGCCACACTGCCCTGGTACTCCAGCGTGGGTGCTGTGCCACACTGCCCTGGTACTCCAGCGTGGGTGCTGTGCCACACTGCCCTGGTACCCCACACAGACTCCAGTGTGGGTGCTGTGCCACACTGCCCTGGTACTCCAGTGTGGGTGCTGTGCCACACTGCCCTGGTACCCCACACAGACTCCAGCGTGGGTGCTGTGCCACACTGCCCTGGTACTCCACACAGACTCCAGCGTGGGTGCTATGCCATGCTGCCCTGGTACTCCACACAGACTCCAGCGTGGGTGCTGTGCCACACTGCCCTGGTACCCCACACAGACTCCAGCGTGGGTGCTGTGCCACACTGCCCTGGTACCCCACACAGACTCCAGCGTGGGTGCTGTGCCACACTGCCCTGGTACCCCACACAGACTCCAGCATGGGTGCTGTGCCACACTGCCCTGGTACTCCAGCGTAGGTGCTGTGCCACACTGCCCTGGTACCCCACACTGACTCCAGCGTGGGTGCTGTGCCACACTGCCCTGGTACTCCAGCGTGGGTGCTGTGCCACACTGCCCTGGTACTCCACCCAGACTCCAGCGTGGGTGCTGTGCCACACTGCCCTGGTATCCCACACAGACTCCAGCGTGGGTGCTGTGCCACGCTGCCCTGGTACTCCACCCAGACTCCAGCGTGGGTGCTGTGCCACACTGCCCTGGTACCCCACACAGACTCCAGCATGGGTGCTGTGCCACACTGCCCTGGTACTCCAGCGTAGGTGCTGTGCCACGCTGCCCTGGTACTCCACCCAGACTCCAGCGTGGGCGCTGTGCCACACTGGCCTGCAACCCCACACAGACTCCAGCGTGGATGCTGTGCCACACTGCCCTGGTACCCCACACAGACTCCAGCGTGGGTGCTGTGCCACACTGCCCTGGTACTCCACCCAGACTCCAGCGTGGGTGCTGTGCCACACTGCCCTGGTACCCCACACAGACTCCAGCATGGGTGCTGTGCCACACTGCCCTGGTACTCCAGCGTAGGTGCTGTGCCACGCTGCCCTGGTACCCCACACTGACTCCAGCGTGGGTGCTGTGCCACACTGCCCTGGTACTCCACCCAGACTCCAGCGTGGGTGCTGTGCCACACTGCCCTGGTACTCCACCCAGACTCCAGCGTGGGTGCTGTGCCACACTGCCCTGGTATCCCACACAGACTCCAGCGTGGGTGCTGTGCCACGCTGCCCTGGTACTCCACCCAGACTCCAGCGTGGGTGCTGTGCCACACTGCCCTGGTACTCCACACAGACTCCAGCATGGGTGCTGTGCCACACTGCCCTGGTACTCCAGCGTAGGTGCTGTGCCACGCTGCCCTGGTACTCCACCCAGACTCCAGCGTGGGCACTGTGCCACACTGGCCTGCAACCCCACACAGACTCCAGCGTGGATGCTGTGCCACACTGCCCTGGTACCCCACACAGACTCCAGCGTGGGTGCTGTGCCACACTGCCCTGGTACCCCACACAGACTCCAGTGTGGGTGCTGTGCCACACTGCCCTGGTACCCCACACAGACTCCAGTGTGGGTGCTGTGCCACACTGCCCTGGTACCCCACACAGACTCCAGCGTGGGTGCTGTGCCACACTGCCCTGGTACTCCAGCGTGGGTGCTGTGCCACACTGGCCTGCAACCCCACACAGACTCCAGCGTGGATGCTGTGCCACACTGCCCTGGTACCCCACACAGACTCCAGCGTGGGTGCTGTGCCACACTGCCCTGGTACTCCAGCGTGGGTGCTGTGCCACACTGGCCTGCAACCCCACACAGACTCCAGCGTGGATGCTGTGCCACACTGCCCTGGTACTCCAGTGTGGGTGCTGTGCCACACTGCCCTGGTACCCCACACAGGCTCCAGGGTGGGTGCTGTGCCACACTGCCCTGGTACCCTACACAGACTCCAGCGTGGGTGCTGTGCCACACTGCCCTGGTACCCCACACTGACTCCAGCGTGGGTGCTGTGCCACACTGCCCTGGTACTCCACACAGACTCCAGTGTGGGTGCTGTGCCACACTGCCCTGGTACTCCACCCAGACTCCAGTGTGGGTGCTGTGCCACACTGCCCTGGTACTCCACACAGACTCCAGCGTGAGTGCTGTGCCACACTGCCCTGGTACTCCACCCAGACTCCAGTGTGGGTGCTGTGCCACACTGCCCTGGTACTCCACACTGACTCCAGCGTGGGTGCTGTGCCACACTGCCCTGGTACCCCACACTGACTCCAGCGTGGGTGCTGTGCCACACTGCCCTGGTACTCCACACAGACTCCAGCGTGGGTGCTGTGCCACACTGCCCTGGTACTCCACACTGACTCCAGCGTGGGTGCTGTGCCACACTGCCCTGGTACCCTACACAGACTCCAGCGTGGGTGCTGTGCCACACTGCCCTGGTACTCCACACAGACTCCAGTGTGGGTGCTGTGCCACACTGCCCTGGTACCCCACACTGACTCCAGCGTGGGTGCTGTGCCACACTGCCCTGGTACTCCACACAGACTCCAGTGTGGGTGCTGTGCCACACTGCCCTGGTACTCCACCCAGACTCCAGTGTGGGTGCTGTGCCACACTGCCCTGGTACTCCGGTCGAGTGCACGACTCCATTGCCTCTCTCCTGGGTGGCTATACTGCAGCTTACGGCCTTGTCTCTAGTATGACAGAGGTCACACAGCTGCCCTGCTCTCCAGCAATGAATCAGCGTTCTACATTAACAATGTAACACAGGAAAAGCAACTAAAAATATCACAGCACCTTCCTGCACTGACCCCCTGATGCAGGCAGCAGCACAAACCACACCAATCTGGACCAATCAGTTGCTCTTAACGAGCCACTCGCTCGTTTTGTCCAGCAGGGTCTTGAGTTTGTATCAAAAAAGTATGTACATTTTAAAAAAGACACCAGCACCTTAGTTGCAGCAGCTTCTACAGGGCCTGAGAGTACCCCCATCTTCCTGGCAGGATTGCAATAACAATGCCGAGTAAAATGTCAGCTCCAGGGAAAATGCAGTACAGGTGAACATTAAGGTGCAAGATCATACTGACTAATGTTGGACTTTATGGTCCTCACAAACACTTCTGTGTGCACAAGCAATCCCACCAGCCTGAGTGGAATTGTATTCTGTCTTTTCATCACACTAACGTACTGCTGCCTGACCTAAATGTGCCCATAGACAAGTCTGCTTAATCTGTGAAATTCCCTTTCTAGGCTGAGCACGCGTTGTTCAAGTACTGTAGACACATGGTGTGCAACTAAGTAGACGTAGTCACCGGTAACCAACCAGAACAGGTTCCCTTTATTCCCACTCGTTGTCTCCTACCAGTTAGCCAATGTTCTGTCCGTCTTTCCTATCTTGTTTAACAGTCTTACGTGACACTGTTAGAGGCCTTCTGAAAATCCAAGTAGACAATTTCCACTAACTCTCCTTTGTCTATTCTGCTAGTTGTTTCCTCATAAAGTTCCAACAGGCTTGAGGCAAGACTCTCTCTTAAGGAAGCCATGCTGACTTTGGCCTATTTTATCACATGCCTGCAATTACCCCAAATCCTCATTCTTAATAATGGACTCTTAACATCTTCCAATCATCGATGTCAGACTAACTGGCTTATAATTTCCTGCCTTTTGCATCCCTCCCATCTTGAGTGGAGTGACATTTGTGACTTTCCAGTCCTCTGAAACCATTCCAGAATATAGAAAGATAACTACTAATGCCTCCACTACCTCTTTCAGAACCCTGGGTTGTAGATCTTTCAGCTTTCCAAGCTCCTCCTCCTTAGTAAGAGTGACCACAATCACTTCTGCCCCCTGATGCTCTCAAGTTTGTGGTGTACTGCTGGGGTCCTCCACAGTGAGGACTGATGTCTGCCATTTCTTTGTCTCCCATTATTACCTCGCCGATGTTACTCTAGCATGGTCTGATATCAGCTCTCACCTCTCTTTTGTTCTGTATGTATCTGTTGAAAAAATTTGGTATCCTTTTTTATGCTGTTTACTACTTTATTTCAAACAACAGAAAATCTGCAGACGCTGGAAATCCGAGCAACACACACAAAATGCTGGAGGCTCTCAGCAGGCGGGGTAGCATCTATGGAAAAGAGTAGAGTCAATGTTTGGGCCGAGACTGGGGAAAAGAAGATGCAGTCAGAGTAAGAAGGTGGAGGGGAGGGAGAAACACAAGGTGATGGGTATAACTGGAGGGGCGAGGGACGAAGTAAAAGAGTTGGGAAGTTGATTGGTGAACGAGATACAGGACTGGAGAAGGGAGAGTCTGATAGGAGAGGACCAAAGACCATGGAAGAAAGAAAAGGGGGGAGGAGCACCAGAGTGAGGTGATAGACGGGTAAGGAGATAAGGTGAGAGGGGAAAAATGTACCCCCTCACCATTCCACATTCCCATTTTTCCTGTAATGCTGATACATCTGAGTTTATCTTCTCCCTTGCAAACTACAGGGTGAATTCCGTCATATTATGACCACTGCTTCCTAAGGATTTATTTACCTTAAGCTTCCTAATCAAACCTGGTTCATTACACAGCACCAAATCTAGAATTGTCCTTTCTCCAGCGGGCTCCATCAGATGCTGCTCAATAAAGCTATCTTGTAGGCATTGTAGAAATCCAGTACCAACCTGATTTTCCAATCTATCCACAAGGTTTCTACACCTTTTGATCGTACATATGTCTCATGCTTCTAATCCTCTGGAAGGATATGATTTCACTTTTTTTTACCAACAAAGCCACCTTGCCCTCCATTGCCCTTCTTGTCTTTTCAATAGGATGTTTAGTTTACAGCTGTAATCTTCTCTCAACCACCACTCTGTGATGTTCATACCTGCCAATTTCTAGCTACACTAGAAACTTGTCTGTTTTACATGGTTCATGTAATAATCCAGAGATTATTACCCATTTGGTTCTGTTTTAATTTAGTCCCTAGCTGCTCAAATTCCCTCTGCAGGACCTCTTTCCTTGTTCTTGCTCTGTCATTGGTACCTGTACAGACCCCATCAACTGGATCGTTCCCCCCCCCCCCCCCAATGTGATTCCTAATTCCTCTGCAGCTTCAGGACTCCCAATCCTTGTGAGAGTATTGTCTGTTCCCCTGTCTTTCCATTAAGTCTTTCCATAGTTAATTAATTTTGTATTTCTCCAGAATGCGTGCTAACTCTCATGTCGAAGTGGACCTTTTCACACATTAAGCCCTCTAGAGTGATGCCAGTGATTTTTTTACAATGAGACTGTACACAGTGCAGCCGTTGCAGAGCACCATTGAAGATTTTGTACTGCATTGTGGCACTGTTCACCGTGCGTCTAATATTGAGTAACCCCAACTACTCTCCATTGTCAGCTTGAAGATGACCGCACATGGCGCACATGCATTGGAATAAACTGTGAAGTGTCACATCAGCTGCAAGTGTTGATATGCTTTTGCCCCTGTTATATCGTACAGGTCTTTTCACAATGCAGTTCATTGTTGTCAGTGGTGAGCTGCAGAAGTCAGACAGCTAAGTATCAAGTGTAAAAGCACACACAAAATGCTGGTGGAACACAGCAGGCCAGGCGTACAGTCAACGTTTTGGGCCGAGACCCTTCGTCAGGCCTAGCTAAAAGAAAAAATAGTAAGAGATTTGAAAGGGTCTCGGCCAGAAATGTTGACTGTACTTCTCCCTATAGATGCTGCCTGGACTGCTGTGTTCCACCAGCATTTTGTTTGTGTTGCTTGAATTTTCAGCATCTGCAGCTTTCCTTGTGTTTGCATTATCAAATGTAAAAATATGGTTTTCTCTGCTTCATCCTTGGCCACTGTTGCAGCCTTCTCCCATTTCCAGTTCTTGTTTGGATTGAATTTCACCTGACTGTGCCATCTGTAACTTTGTCCAAATTAGCTGGAATAGAAGGATATAATAGATGGTGGGCGTGGGTATGTGGTTCAGTTGCTATTTATAATGGATTTGCTCCCACTCTGTTTAACCAACGTTAATGGTCAATGGCACAGGAAGCAGCGAGCGGCTACTCTTGACCCTTTGTTCCTGTTCCCATCTGAACAGAGGGCAGAAATTTGATTTCCCCCACCCCAATCTGGTGAATGCACTGAGGACAAAATTCCACAGTTATTTCCTGTTCCCTGGCTTGTCATTTCCACATATCTCTTGGGATCACTTGGTTTACTCAGAGCTTTTCTTACAGTCTGGACCCTCCAGACTTGGTCTATTTTAGCTCTGTATCCATAATGAGCCATGTTCACATCCCACACAAGCCTCCTCTAAACCCAGCTACATCCAGACTTCACAATGTGATGCACTGATAGTCATTGTCTCACTGGGAAAACCATAGTCACTGAACTTTAGTGTAAAATGGCTGTCAATGGATTTTTGCTTTCAGATACAACTGGCTGGGGCATCAGCCCCCGTGGAGCTGGCTATCTCTTTGGCAGTGACGTTGTTGCCCACTTCAGTGCTGCCAATAGCATTGATCTGATCTGCCGTGCCCACCAGCTGGTGATGGAGGGCTACAAGTGGCACTTCAATGAAACTGTTCTAACTGTCTGGTCAGCACCCAACTACTGTTACAGGTAAGGGTGAGCGCAGAACCCATGGATGACTCTCTTTTGCTTCGTTAGAACATGGTTTAAAGTAGACTGCACGGTGACACAAAAATTACTGGTGGAATGCAGCAGGCCGTGGAGGGGAATAACTGTTTTGGGCTGAGACCCTTCATTGGAACTGGAAAGGAAGGGGGAAGAAGCCAGAATAAAAAGGTAGGAGGAGGGAAGAAATGCAGGCTGGCATGTGGTATGTGAGTGGGGAGGGGTGTATGATTAGTCTACCTTAGAATTTTTATTTCTTACATCCATCTCACGACATGAGGGATAAATATTGTGTCTCACTCACTATGTACAAGCAATAAGGAAGGAAATGTGGAGGGATAGAAACCTAGAAATCTACAACATATTACAGCCCCTTCGGCCTACAATGTTGTGCCTACCATATAGCCTATTCTAGAAACTGCCTAGAATTTCCCTAGCATATAGTCCTCTATTTTTCTAAGCTCCAAGTACCTATCCAAGACGCTCTTAAAAGACCCTATTGTAAATGCCTCTATCACCTTTGCTGGCAGTACATTCCACACACCCACCACTCTCTGTGTGAAAAATTTACCTCTGACATTCCCCTTGTACCTACTTCCAAGCACCTTAAAGCTGTGCCCTCTCATGTTAGCCATTTCAGCCCTGGGAAAAAGCCTCTGACTATCCACACGATCAACACCTCTCATCATCTTATACACCTCTATCAGGTCGCCTCTCATCCTCTGTCGCTCCAAGGAGAAAAGGCCAAGTTCAGTCAACCTGCTTTCATAAGGCATACTCCCCAATTCGGGCAACATCCTTGTAAATCTCCTCTGCACTCTCTCTATAGTATCCACATCTTTCCTGTGACCAGAATTGAACACAGTAGGGTCTGACCAAGGCCTTGTATAGCTATAACATTATCCCATAGCTCTTGAACTCAGTCCCACGGTTGATGAAGGCCAGCACAACATACTCCTTATGAACAACCTGTGCAGCAGTTTGGAGTGTCCTATGGACACAACCCCAAGATCCCTCTGATCTCCACACTGCCAAGAGTCTTATCGTTAATATGATATTCTGTCTTCAAATTTGACCTACCACTTCACACTTACCTGGGTTGAGCTCCATCTGCCACTTCTCAGCCCAGTTTTGCATCCGATCGATGTTGCGCTGTAATCTCTGACAACCCTCCAGACTATCCACAACACCCCCAACCTTTGTGTTATCAGCAAACTTACTAACCCACCCTTCTAGTCCATCCAAAGGACAGGGGTCCCAGAGCAAATCCCTGCAGAACACCACTGGTTACCAACCTCCATGCTAAATACAACCATCCACAACCACCCTTTGCCTTCTGTGGACAAGCCAATTCAGGATCCACAAAGCAAGGACTCCTTGGATCCCATACCTCCTTACTTTCTCAATGAGACTTTCATGGGGAACCTTATCTAATGCCTTACCTGAAATCGATATACACTACATCCATTGCTCTACCTTCATCAATGTGTTTTGTTACATCCTCTAAGAATTTCAGGTTCTTAAGCATGATCTGGCCTTGACAAAGCCATGCTGATTATTTCTAATCATATTATGCCTCCCCAAATATTCACAAATCCTGCCTCTAAGGATCTTCTCCAACAATTTGCCCACCACTGAAGTAAGACTCACTGGTCTATAATTTCCTGGGTTATCTCAACTCCCTTTCTTGAACAAGGGAACAATGTTTCTAATCTTCCAATCCTCTGGTACTTTTCCTGTCCCTATTGATGATCATCACCAGAAGCTCGGCAATCTCCTCCCTCACTTCCCACGGTAGCCTGGGGTATATCTCTTCCAGTCCCAGCATCTTGTCTATCTTAATACCTTTCAAAAGCTCCAGCACATTCTCTCTTAATATCTATACACACAACCATTTCAATCTATTGTAAGTCATCCCCACAATTGCCCAGGTCCTTTTCACTGGTGAATACTGAAGCAAAGTATTCATTAAGTACCTCCGCTACCCCCTCTGGCTCCATGCACATGTTTCCACTCTCGCTCCTGATTGGTGCTATTCTCACACATCTTATCCTCTTGCTCTTCACATTGTTCTTGTAAAATGCCTTGGAGTTTTCCTTAATCCTGCTCACCAAGGCCTTCTCATGGCCCCTTCTGGCTCTCCTAATTTCATTCTTGAGCTACTTCCTGGCACACTTGTAATTTTCTAGAGCTCTAACAGTACCCAGTTTCTGGAACCTTTCATAAGCTTTTCTTCTTAAGTGGGTTTTCTACATCCTTTGTACCCCATGGTTCCTTTACCCTACCATCCTTTCCCTGCCTCAATGGAACATACCTATGCAGAACGCCCTGGAAATGTTCCCTGAACATTTGCCGCATTTCTCTTGTGCATTTCCCTGAGAACATCTACTCCCAATTTATGTTCCTAAGTTCCTGTTTAATAAGATCAGATTTCCCTCTACGCCCAGTTAAATGTTTTCCCAAATTGTCTGGTCCCATCCCTCTCCAGCACTATGCTAAAGGAGATAGAATTGTGATCACTATCTCCAAAATGCTCTCCCACTGAGAGATCTGACACCTGACCAGGTTCATTTCCCAATAGCAGATCAAGTACAGCCTCTCCTCTAGTTGGTTTGCCACCCGCCTGCAAATCTAGTTTAAACCCTCATTAGCATTAGCAAACCTTCCTCCCAAACACTGAGATTGTAAACAGAATTGTTTTGTATACATGTATGTAGAGTCAGATTCTACAATCAGATCAATGTGCATTGATAAATCCAGTGGCCTGGTGAAAGGAGCTGTCCCGGAGCCTGGTGGTCCTGGCCTTAATGCTGTGGTGCTGTTGGCCAGACAGAAGCATGTGAAACAGTTTGTGGTTGGTGTGGCTGGAGTTCCCAATGATCCTCTGGGCCCTTTTTACACACCTTCTGCTCTTTGTGTCCTGAATGTCCTGATTTGATTGAGGAGAGTGGACCATGGGGGGAAGGGATTTGATAGAGCAGAGTGGACCATGGGGGGATGGGGGAAGGGATTTCATTGAGGAGGATGGACAATGGGGGGGATGGGGGAAGGGATTTGATAGAGCAGAGTGGACCATGGGGGGATGGGGGAAGGGATTTGATTGAGGAGAATGGACCATGGGGGGATGGGGGAAGGGATTTGATTGAGGAGAGTGGACCATGGGGGGATGGGGGAAGGGATTTGATTGAGGAGAATGGACCATGGGGGGATGGGGGAAGGGATTTGATTGAGGAGAATGGACAATGGGAGATGGGGGAAGGGATTTGATTGAGGAGAGTGGACCATGGGGGGATGGTGGAAGGGATTTGATAGAGCAGAGTGGACCATGGGGGGATGGGGGAAGGGATTTGATAGAGCAGAGTGGACCATGGGGGGATGGGGGAAGGGATTTCATTGAGGAGAATGGACCATGGGGGGGATGGGGGAAGGGATTTGATTGAGGAGAATGGACAATGGGAGATGGGGGAAGGGATTTGATTGAGGAGAGTGGACCATGGGGAGATGGGGGGAAGGGATTTGATTGAGGAGAGCGGACCATGGGGGGGATGGGGGAAGGGATTTGATTGAGGAGGATGGACCATGGGGGGGATGGGGGGAAGGGATTTGATTCAGGAGAGTGGACCATGGGGAGATGGGGGGAAGGGATTTGATTGAGGAGAATGGACCATGGGGGAAGGGATTTGATTGAGGAGAGTGGACCATGGGGGGATGGGGGAAGGGATTTGATTGAGGAGAATGGACCATGGGGGATGGGGGAAGGGATTTGATTCAGGAGGATGGACCATGGGGGGATGGGGGAAGGGATTTGATTGAGGAGATTGGACCATGGGGGGGATGGGGGAAGGGATTTGATTGAGGAGGATGGACAATGGGGGGGATGGGGGAAGGGATTTGATTGAGGAGAGTGGACCATGGGGAAATGGGGGAAGGGATTTCATTGAGAGTTGACCATGGGGAGATGGGGGAAGGGATTTGATTGAGGAGAGTGGACCATGGGGAGATGGGGTAAGGGATTTGATTGAGGAGAATGGACCATGGGGGGATGGGGGATGGGATTTGATTGAGGAGAGTGGACCATGGGGGGATGGGGGAAGGGATTTGATTGAGGAGAGTGGACCATGGGGGGATGGGGGAAGGGATTTCATTGAGGAGAATGGACCATGGGGGGATGGGGGAAGGGATTTGATTGAGGAGAGTGGACAATGGGGGGATGGGAGAAGGGATTTGATTGAGGAGAGTGGACCATGGGGGGATGGGGGAAGGGATTTGATTGAGGAGAGTGGACCATGGGGGGATGGGGGAAGGGATTTGACTGAGGAGAGTGGACCATGGGGAGATGGGGGAAGGGATTTGATTGAGGAGAGTGGACCATGGGGGGAAGGGATTTGATTGAGGAGAGTGGACCATGGGGGAAGGGATTTGATTGAGGTGAGTGGACCATGGGGGGATGGGGGAAGGGATTTGATTGAGGAGAGTGGACCATGGGGAGATGGGGGAAGGGATTTGATTGAGGAGAGTGGACCATGGGGGGATGGGGGAAGGGATTTGATTGAGGAGAGTGGACCATGGGGGGATGGGGGGAAGGGATTTGATTGAGGAGAGTGGACCATGGGGGGGATGGGGGAAGGGATTTGATTGAGGAGAGTGGACCATGGGGGGATGGGGGAAGGGATTTGATTGAGGAGAGTGGACCATGGGGGGAAGGGATTTGATTGAGGAGAGTGGACCATGGGGGGGGATGGGGGAAGGGATTTGACTGAGGAGAGTGGACCATGGGGGGATGGGGGAAAGGATTTGATTGAGGAGAGTGGACCATGGGGGGAAGGGATTTGATTGAGGAGAGTGGACCATGGGGGGGGGATGGGGGAAGGGATTTGATTGAGGAGAGTGGACCATGGGCGGATGGGGGGAAGTGATTTGATTGAGGAGAATGGACCATGGGGGAAGGGAGCTCATTCCATGCACTCACCACTCTCTGCTTTTTTTAAAAAAAAACTCAACAACAACGCTTTGACATCTTCTCGGTACCTATTTCCAAGCACCTTAAATCTATGCCCTCCTGTTAGCCATTTTAGCTCTGGGAGAAAGCCTCTGACTACCCACATGAACAATTCCTCTCATCTTATACTCCTCTATCAGGTCACCTCTCATCCTCTGTCACTCCAAGGAGAAAAGGCCGAGTTCACTCAACCTATTCTCATAAGGCATGCTCCAGAATTCAGGCAACATCCTTATAAATCTTCTCTGCACCCTTTCTATAGTTTCCACATCCTTCCTGTAGTGAGGTGACCAGAACTGAGCACAGTACTCCAAGTGGGGTCTGACCAGGGTCCTGTACAGGGCATAAATTATTATAGGTTTGAGGGTTGGAGAAGTGTGACCATTTTATTGAAGGCATATATTAAACTGTGCTAATTGGTTAAACTAAAATGCCTTGTTATTTAATATTATATTGATATCTTGTTATATATATCTATATATGTGATTACATTCTGTAAAAATTTCTATTTGATCTAAGTGTGTCCCTGTCCCTTTAGGTGTGGGAATGTGGCTGCAATTCTTGAACTGGACGAGCATTTAGAGAGAGAGTTTACTATTTTCGAGGCTGCTCCTCAGGAGTCTCGAGGGGTGTCAGCCAAAAAGACGGTTGCTGACTACTTTCTCTGAAGATGCGCCATAATGTGGTGGAACTACACTATCAACACTGGGCCTGTCTCAGGAGGGACCGATGTGACAAAATGGTGTACTTTGTGAACTGCCCTTGCATTCAGAAGACAGATTAGGCCATCTGCCTGCTCCTGGGAAAACGCCACCTTGCCCAGTGCCATGGCAATGAGGCCATGGTGATCTCTTGCAATCCTTGTGGTTCTTCCTTACATTGAGGAAAATAAATAACTTTGTGGAAATCACACACCTCTCTTCAAGCTGAATAGCAGTGCTGAAGAAATTATTTGCCCCTGATGATGCTGGTTTCCTCTGGGTCGAAACAGAATTGGCACTTTTTAAGAGAATTTTTAGAAGATTTTTAAACAAAAAATTTCTTTGAAATTTCCTCTGTGCTATAATCTATGGTCCTTGTCCAGACATTAAGAATCGTAGCAGCTATGTTTTATTTGTGCAGGGAGAACCAACTTGTTAAGCAATCGTGTAAAGCAACTTTTGTCTGGAAATAATTTTATTTGGAGGAGTTACCTTGTATTCTTTTTATAATTTAATTTGAACTTGCTGTGCAAAATTGAGTTGGATTTTGTCTGAGCCACATGATATGTTGTGTCATCGCATTGTCCTCCATTCTCCACCAGGCTGGGGACATGGTGTAGTTGACTGTAATTTGATTTCTCTTTGCACTTTGCCCCCTGATCTGTGGAAGCCCCCTCTACCCCAGTCTGGAGCCTGCAAGTATGAAAACCTGACAGGCTTGTATCCCACTGGAATTCTGTGTAGTAAGAGTGCTTAGGGGAAATCTGGTTTCAGTGAAAGCAGCTGAAATCTGGATAAACTCCCACGATCTGAACATTTCCAGTTTTAATCACACCATTTCTGGCCCAATGTGGGTGGGAAGAAGCTTCAGCTTCCAGGCAGCACCAAGAGATTTGTATCATCTTTAGACAATGCTGTTCCTCAGCCCATGCTAGGAGGCTTGATCCTTTACTCAGTGAAATATTCCATTGGTTTTGGAAGCATTGAATTAATTCGAACATGTTAAATTGAGTGAGAAAAGTTTCTTAGCCTGTGTGAGGCACTTGTACCCTGTAAACCTGTCACATCACTTATCATAGCATTGACTGTGATTATTGGTAATTACCTCAATCTCTTACCTTCTAACCACCACTTTTTTAAATGGTTTTGATGTTCAAAGCATTAAAAAGGAAAACTAAGACCAGGAAACATTGATTTCTAGCAGGTTGCATGTGTTTTTAGTGTGTGGTGGGAAGGGAGAACATAGTAAAGTGTAATTGAGCCACTGGCTTTGGGTAGCAGTTGATACAGTATGAAAAGGAAAGTTGCCAGGTTCCCATTGCTCAAACAACTGGGGTGGTCTCATTGCAGACATTTGGAACAGGATCAAATTACAGTCGAACTGTTTGCTCCTGTCGTGCTGTTATCAGTGGACCCGTAGGCAGTAATCAATCTGTGCCCAAGGAATTGAGCAGGGCAGACAGCCTTGAAAGAAATAGGGTTTCAGATCTGACCTTTTGTCAGCACTGAAATATGAAGTTACTCTCCACAATTGCTTCCTCACTAAGCCATCCAACATTCTATTTTCAGATGCTTCCTTGTTTGTGGTGCGGCCAGCCTGAACCAAGTTCCCTTCTGTTGCTGGAGCTTCTAGAGCACCTTCCAATGGAGCATTACACACCATGAGGCGGGAAACTTGAAGTCTGCCTGATTGAGAGTAACTTGTGTTCCCCAGGGGAACATCTAACATCTGGAGGACAGGGGCAGTGGGTGACAGGAATGAAGGAATTCCCTCACCAGGCAACAGGAGGGGTTACTGCTGCAATCACGTCCACATGCCATTGACTGGCCCTGATACCAGACTGGAGACACGCATGTTCCACTCCCCACCCGGCAAAGATCATCTGGGGTGGGGTTGAACTTGTGCAAAACCGGCTCCCAGGTATGGCCTCTGGCTGCCTTGTCCTGCTTTGCATTCTGCTTCACAACTGCTGAAAGACTCTTCAGTTAGCAGACAGTTCCATATTGGTGGGCAGCAATACAGTGCCTCTTGCTAGGAGCGGTTTCCACCTTGAGCCACTACCACTGCTGCTCTTGGTTAAACCGTGTAAATTAGTTTCAAATCTCACTCTCTAGTGGCAAGGCTTTCAATTCTTCTGTCATCTTCCCTTCTCTGGGAAGTATTTCGTTAGATGTGAGACTGTGGGCAGGAACTCGTTACAGTGATTGTGACTGGGACTTGAGGGCTGATCAGTGCAGGGGAGCACTGAAGCAACTACTGTACATCGTTTTAAGCTCTTATTTAAGATTCTGTTGAGGCAGTAAGGGAGAAAAAATCCTCAGTGTGATTTAAACTGAGATTGCTGTCACTTTCTCGTGGTTCTGACACTGAGTGCTGGGGTTTGTGGTGAATTTAAACTGACCTGATTGCTGTCTGTTTAATTCCTGAACTGTGACTTTTGTAGACCTGCTTCCATTAAAACATAGGGGTTTGCAGGTACTGGAATTAAGGACATTGAGAGAAATCTTGTCTGATCACCCAGTGACCTGTTGCTAGCAAAATACAGCAGATCAAATTCTGGTTAGAATGAAATTGAGCAACTAGAATGAGTAACGGGTGATTAGGTCAGTGATAGGTAGGAGGGGGCTGATTAACCCTTTCATTGGGCATTTGTCAAGATTCTGGTGAGTTCTCCCAATAGTCCACACCCCATTTGAGCTTGCCTGTTGAGTTGGCCAGTGCCTCTTGCCTCACAGAACACTGTCTATTGAAGCTATATTGCTAAAATAGGGCAAGGCCATTGGGTTTCTGGTGAACCATTTTCAGGGAGAAGCTGAACTAATAATCACTTCAGGAATTACCAATTAGTTTCTTTTTAATCCATGAATTAGTTTTGCATAAGTTACCAGTTTTTCCAAAATACATTAATATTGTAATAATTTATATTCTGTTTTCAAATATTTCAGCATTTACTGAAACATTCTGGTTTGCTGTACTAAATTGAGCTGTACCACAGACATGTGCAAGCAAGACCAGTATTGTATTTGGTCATCTATTAAATCACTACCAGTTTTGAATAGGAATTTGTTATATCAATAGTGTGATTTTCCCCCCTCCCCCCTGGGTGTGGCTCTAAATAAAGATTGTCACAATATTAAAACTTTATTTATTTAGCACATCAGAACATACAGTGAGATGCAGCATTTGCGTTAACAACCCAAGGATGTGCTGGCAGCCCAGAAGTTCAAGGTTCAAAGCAAATTTGTTATCAAAGTGCATATATCTTCATTTACTACCAAGACTCATTTTCTTGTGAGCATTCACAGTAACTGCAATTAAAAACTGCACACAAAGGCAAACAACCATTGTGCAAAAGACAACAAACTGCACATACAAAAGAGGTAAAACCCGAATAATAAATAAGCAATAAATATCAAAACCATGAGTGTGGACCCATTTCAGTGTGGAGGTGAGTGGGGGAAATGTGTATTCTCTTTGTTTTGTTTTTTATATTCTGCTTCCAATTGCAGAAGTTAGTTATCCACTCTGGTTTGAAAGCCTGATGGTAAGGGAAATAAATAATTTCCTGAACCTGGTGGTGTGGGACCTGAGATACCGGTACCTCCTTCCTGATGACAGCAGTCTGTTCGTTTGTGTGTGTGATCGATCGTGGTCTGGATGGTAGGGGTTTTTGAAGATGACTGCAGCAGTACTCGGTGTGAATAGTGCCATCACGCATTCCAGTGCTAACACAGTAGTGAAAAAAACTACTGGTTAGTTAATGCTACTTGGAGACAGACCTTGACTGTAGCAAAGCCATTGCCTAAACCTACTGCTCAGCTAAAAGTGATAGTACCAGAATCTGCTCCAGTCACTTGACAGCAGAGAGTGTGGGTTGAGGTGGTCCAAAGGTTAAAATGTTTGACTGCCAACTCATTTTGGAATGGTGATTAAAGCATTTAAAAAAAAAAACACACAGTCCAACTATCAATGGTTAATTCAGCAAATCTTGAAAGAGTTTCAGAGTTGTGAAATAGAGGCATGAGGCAAGAATTTGTCATGTCTCATTGAATGCTGCTGTTTTGTTGTTTCTTTTGAATAAGAGCAAATCCCATTACTCCAATATCTGGGCCTTGTTCTCCATCACAGTGCATCTACACAAACCTCTTGAGGGTGTGGGGTGGCTCAATTGGTACAAAATGAAATCAAATTGTTAGAGGTTACATAGGATCTGAAGATGTAGAATGGGTGGTTATGGTAAAAGACCCTGGTGGGAGTTATACGCTGGCAACTGTTTGGAAGTCTGTATGTGGGCTACAAATTGCAACAGCAATGAGCAAGTGCAACAAGCAGTGAAGAGGGCAAATGGAATGTTGGCCTTTGTTACAAGGGGAATTGAGTACAAGAGCAAGGATGTCCTTTTGCATTTGTACAGGGCCCTGGTGAGACCACACCTGGAATATTGTGTACAGTTTTGGTCTCCAGGTTTAAGGAAGGACATTCTGGCAATTGAGGAAGTGCAGTGTAGATTCACTAGGTAGATTCCTGGGATGGCAGGGCTGTCTTACGCAGAGAGATTGGGCTTGTACACACTGGAATTGAGGGGATTGAGAGGGGATCTGATTGAAATGTTTAAGATAATTAAAGGATTTGATAGGATTGAGGCAGGAAATATGTTCCAGATGTTGGGAGAGTCCAGTACCAGAGGGCATGGATTGAGAATAAGAGGTCAGTTATTTAAAACAGAGTTGAGGAAGAGCTTCTTCTCCCAGAGAGTTGTGGAGGTGTGGAATGTACTGCCTCGGAAGACGGTGGAGGCCAATTCTCTGGATGCTTTCAAGAAGGAGCTAGATAGATATCTGATGGATAGGGGAATCAAGGGATATGGGGACAAGTTAGGGACTGGGTATTGATAGTGAATGATCAGCCATGATCTCAGAATGGCGGTGCAGCCTCGAGGGGCCGAATGGTCTATTTCTGCACCTATTGTCTATTGATAGGTGGGAAAGGCTCGTAAAAAGGTTAATGCTACAATAGTCCTGTGAGAGTTTTGATATGAAGGTAGATTCAGAAAATCAGCTTGGTGCTTATAAGATGGTTTTTTCGAACAGCTTATCACACTAAGGAAAAGGCAACTTGGGATTGGGTTGTTTAATAAGCCATATTTGATTAGGGAGCTTGAGGTAAAGGAACCCTTCGGTGTCAGTTATCATAATATAGACTTCACCCTTTGGGGGAGAGAGAAGCTAAGATTGATGTATCAGTATTACAGTGGAATAAAGGAAATTAGAGGTATGAGGAAGATGCTGGACAAAGTGGATTGTCAGGGGACACTAGCAGGGGTGATGGCAGAACAGCAAAGGTTGGAATTTCTGGGAGCAATTTGGAAGGTGTCGGATAGAAACATCCCAAAACTGAAGTAGTGTTCAAATGGCATAAAAGTAAAAGAGGGTATAGAAGATAGCAAAATTAGATTGGGGTGCTTTTAGAAGCCAATAGAGGCAACTGAAGAAAACAATAAGGTGAAAAAAGATGAATTCTTTGGTGATACAGAGTGGAGTAAGCCCTTCTGAGCCATGCTTCCCCAATAACCTCTGAAAAACCTGATTACTCCTAACCTAATCATGAGACAATTTACCTATCTGCTATTCCATAAAATATAGGAGTAGAATTGGGCCATCATGTCTGCTCTGAAGGACTGTGGGAGGAAGTTAGAGGACTTGAACAAAAGCCAAGTATCTCACGGGGAGGCTCCTTACAGGAATGTTGCTGGAATTGAACTCTGAGCTCACGGACACCCCAATCTGTAGTAACATTGCTGACCACTACCAACTATGAAGGCGAGCTAGCTAATAATATAAAGGAGGATATTACATTTTTAGATATACAAGCATGAAAGAGAGGGGAGAGTAGATATTAGACTGCTGTAATGGAGACAAAGACAAATGCAGATTCACTGTGGAAGACACCAGCAGTATGCCATGCAATTGAGAATGTCCTGGGGGGGGGAGGGGGGGCAACAGAAGTGAGTATGTGAACAAACTTTTTGGGCTTCCAGCCAGGTATAAATGTCAATTATAATCAATGTTTTGATGACAAACTTTACCATCTTCACGAGGGATGATCACTTGGCCTAGCTAGTTCAGTGGTATTTATACTCGCACAGTCCATCTCTCCTGATTGGGTAATCCTCATCCAATCAGGTTTCCACTCTCCCACCTTGTTTACAATTTGAAACTTGACTAGTCCTCATCCATCAGAAGAACAGACTACGAGGGTGTAAATACCACCGGACTGGACGTGCCCGCCAGGCATCATCCCTGATGAAGACGGCAGTTCATGTTTTGGCTGTTGCTGGCGAGGCACACAGAGGCAACATGGTAGATCATCAATTGGGTTAAAGACTCTCTTTTGTCGGCCCGGGACTTGATGGTCTACCAGCACAAGGCGATGCCCGTGGCAGAATGCTGTTGACTGGCACATTCTCGGCTGCAGGAGTCCGCACTGAAACTTGGTGGGGAAGGACCACAGTTTCGGGTTCATCTCCCGCGGGAGTGGGTGGCAGGGAGCATACCCCTCTCAACTGTGGTTGTATTACACAATGTGAACCAGCAGAGCGCCACGTGGGTGGCTGAAAATTTCAAACTATCGGTAATGTCTGTAAAGAATTTAGTTATTGAATGGTCCATTGTAAATAATTTATTGTGAATAAAGTATATTTTGATAATTGAAAAATATCAGTTATAATCAATATCTTTACCCGGATGAGAAGAGTTCATTTGTCATCTACGCCTGGAAAGTACTAGATCCTTTTCCAGAAGAGAGAGTAGTTGCTGTCAGGAAGGAGCCTGCACCCAGCAGTGGAGGCGCTGGAAAGCAACTCCGAGCACCTGAGGACAAGATCGGAGGGAAGTGAGGGGTTTGGTGTCTGAGCAAGACCCCAGCAAGCCAGGTACAGTGATCAAACCTAAAGTTGGCTCGATTTTCCACATGGACTGAACTGCTGATTTAGAAAAGGGAAAAGATGGGGGTGTTTGTTTCATGAGAATCTCTGTGGGTGTTGGGCTCCTGTTCACCGGTCTATGTCATCCGTTCTATTTACCCAGGGAGTTCTCCATCATCCTGACCACACCACCAGCGGCCAGCTACAATCAAGCACTTGAAATACTGCATGATGCCGTCTCCTAACAAGAAACAGTCCACCCCGACGCGCTTTCGGGACTATAATTGGGAAATCCCCGCCATTACCATCAGTTTACAGTGCCTATAAAAAATATTCAACCCTCTTCGAAGCTTTCATGTTTAATTGTTTTACAACATTGAATCATAGTGGATTTAATTTGGCATTTTGACACTGATCAACAGAAAAACACTCTGAGCCACACACAGAAATGTTGGGGGGAACTCAGCAGGCCAGGCAGCATCTATGGAAAAAGTACAGGCGCCTTCGTCAGGACTGGTTGTGGGGGAGGGGAGAGAAAGGCATACCAGGCGATAGATGAAACGGAGGGGGAGTTGATTAGAGAGAGACAGAAGGCCATGGACAAAAGAAAAGGTGGGGGGGGGGAGCACCAGAGGGAGGTGATGGGCAGGCAAGGAATTAAGGTGAGAGAGGGAAAGGGGGTGGGAAATGATGAGGGGGGAGGAGGCATTACTGGAAGTTAGAGAAATCAATGTTCATGCCATCAGGTTAGAGGCTACCCAAACAGAATATAAGGTGGTGCTCCTCCAACCCAAGAGAGGCTTCATCATGGCAATGGAGGAGACTATTGATGGGCATATTAGAATGGGAAGCAGAATTAAATGGGTGATCACAGGGAGATCTCGCTTGTTCTGGTGGACAGTGTTGTTGCTTGGTGAAGTAGTCTCCCAATCTACGTTGGGTCTCACTGACATACGGGAGGCCACACCAGGAACACCGGACATAGCAAATGACCCCAACAGACTCACAGGTGATGTCGCCTCATCTGGAAGGACTGTTTTGGGGCCCTGAATGATAGTGAGGGAGGTGTAGGGGCAGGTGTAGCACTTGTTCCATTTTCAAGGATAAGTGCCTTTCAGCAAGGCATTTGATAAGGTACCCCATGCGAGGCTTATTGAGACGTTAAGGAGGCATGGGATCCAAGGGGACATTGCTTTGTGGATCCAGAATTGGCTCGACCACAGAAGGCAAAAAGTGGTTGTAGAGGGGTCATATTCTGCATGGAGGTTGGTGACCAGTGGGGTGCCTCAGGGGTCTGTTCTGGGACCCCTTCTCTTTGTGATTTTTATAAATGACCTGGATGAGGAAGTGGAGGGATGAGTTAGTAAATTTGCTGATGACACAAGGTTGGGAGTGTTATGGATAGTGTGGAGGGCTATCACAGTGGGACATTGATAGGATGCAAAACTGGGCTGAGAAGTGGCAGATGGAGTTCAACCCAGATAAGTGTGAGGTGGTTCATTTTGGTAGGTCAAATATGATGGCAGAATATAGTATTAATGGTAAGACTCTTGGTAGTGTGGAGGATCAGAGGGATCTTGGGGTGAGCGCATGGGACACTGAGAACAGCTGTGCGGGTTGACTCTGCAGTTAAGAAGGCATACGGTGTATTGGCCTTCATCAACTGAGGGATTGAGTTTAAGAGCCGAGAGGTAATGTTTCAGCTATATAGGAACCTGGTCAGACCCCACTTGGAGTACTGTGCTCAGTTCTGGTCACCTCACTACAGGAAGGATGTGGAAGCCATAGAAAGGGTGCAGAGGAGATTTACAAGGATGTTGCCTGGATTGGGGAGCATGCCTTATGAGAATAGGTTGAGTGAACTCGGCCCTTTTCTCCTTGGAATGGCAGAGGATTAGAGGTGACCTGATAGAGGTGTACTAGATAATGAGAGGCATTGATCGTGTGGATAGTCAGAGGCTTTTTCCCAGGGCTGAAATGGCTAACACGAGGGGTCATAGTTTTAAGGTGCCTGGAAGTAGGTACAGAGGAGATGTCAGGGTTAAGTTTTTTATGCAGAGAATGGTGAGTGCGTGGAATGGGCTGCTGGCAATGGTGGTGGAGGTGGATATGATAGGGTCTTTGAAGGGACTCTTGGATAGGTACACGGAGCTCAGAAAAATTGCGGGCTATGGGTAACCCTAGGAAATTTCTAAGGTAGGGACACGTTCGGCACAGCTTTGGGGCCTGTATTGTGCTGTAGGTTTTCCATGTTTCTATGTCAGGAGGGAGGGATGAATGGACGAGGGAGCTGCATAGGGCGTGATCCTTGCAGGAAGCAGGAAGTTGCGGGGGTGGGGGGAAGAACGAAAGATGTGCTTGGTGGTGGGATCCCGTTGGAGGTGGCGGAAGGTTTGGAGAATTATGTTCTCAATGCCGATGCTGGTGGACAAGAGGAACCCTATCCCTGGTAGGGTGGCAGGAGGATGGGGTAAGGGCAGATGTGCGTGAAATGGAAGAGAAGCAGTTGACTCCTTCGGGTTAAAGTGAAAACATCTCTACAAAGCATCTAACTTAATTACAAGTCTAAAACACAAAATAATTGATTACATAATTACACACCTCCTCCAAGTCAGTTTTTAGTAGATGCACCTTTGGCAGCAATTACAGCCTTGAGTCTGTGTGGACGGGTCTCTATCAGTTTTGCACATCTGGACAGTGCAATTCTCCCCACTCTTCTTTACAAAACCACTCTATGTCTGTCAGATTGCACGGGGATTGTGAGCCTTTTTCAAATCCAGCCACAAATTCTCAATTGGATTGTGGTCTGGACTCTGACTTGGCTGCTCCAGGACATTAACTTTGTTGTTTTTAAGCAATTCCTGTGTAGCTTTGGCTTTATGCTTGGGGTCATTTTCTTGCTGGAAAACAAATCTTCTCCCAAGCCACAGTTCTCTTGCAGACTGCATCAGGTTTTCCTCCAGGATTTCCCTGTATTTTGGTGCATTCGTTTTACCCTCTACCTTCACAGGCCTTCCAGGGCCTGTTGCAGTGATACATCCCACAGCATGAAGCAGCCACCATCACGCTTCACGTAGGGACGGTGTGTTCTTGATGATGTGTGGTATTTGGCTGATGCCAAACATAGTGTTTAGTCCGATGGCCAAAAAGCTCAATTTTGGTTTCATCAGACAATAGAACCACCTTCTAGTTGACTTCAGAGTCTCCCACATGTCTTCCAAAAAACTCTAGTTGAGATTTCATGTGAGTTTTCTTTCCCAACAGTGGCTTTCTCTTTGCCCCTCTCCCATAGAGCTGCGACTGGTGAAGCACCCAGGAAGCAGTTGTATGTGCAGTCTGTCCCATCTCAGCCACTGAAGCTTGTAACTCCTCCAGAGCTGTCATGGGTCTCTTGGTGGCCTCCCTTCTTGCACGGTCACTCAGCTCTTGAGGATGGCCTGCTCTTGGCAGATTTACAGTTGTGCCATATACTGGCCATTTCTTGATGACTGACTTAACTGTACTCTAAGGGATATTCAGTGACTTGGAAATGTTCTTGTATCCATCTCCTGACTTGTGCTTTTCAATAACCTTTTCACAGAGTTGCTTGCAGTATTCTTTTGTGTCCATGGTGGAGTTTTTGCCAGGACACTGACTCACCAGCAGCTGGAGCTTCCAGACACAGGTGTATTGTTACTACAATCGATTGATTAACTTTGACTGCACTCAGCGGTCTCCGTTTTACTAATTATGTGACTTCTAAAACTAATTGGCTGCACCAGTGACTGGTCATATTAAAGGGAGTGAATACTTATGCAATCAGTTTTTTTGTGTTTTATATCTGTAATTAATTCAGATCACTTTGTAGAGATCTGTTTTCACTTTGAAATGAAAGAGTCTTTTTCTGTTGATCATTGTCAAAAGAAAACCCAAATTAATGTTGTAAGACAATAAAAGAAGGAAACTTCCAAGGCAGGGTGAATATTTTGGTAAATCTGATCCCATGACTGTCCTTCTATCTCCATACAAGCAACGTTCCGGGGATTGGCACGATAGAGAGGCCGTCGCGCAAGGCAGAGGAGTCGCTACGGCATTGTTTTGAGTCAGTGGATTGGGCCGTGTTCAAGGAGTCTTCTGTGGATCTGAATAAATACACCCTGGTGGTAACAGACTTTATTAAAGCAGCTGCAGATGAGTGTGACCCACAAAATCATGTCTTCCCCCATCAGAAGCCCTGGATGGACCATGAGAACTGCAGTCTGCTGAGGGCCACATCACAGGCTTTCAAGTCTAGTCGCAAGAAAGATCCCTAGAAAGCCCCCTCACGGGCAAAGTGGCAATTCCGGACTGAAGTTGAATCAGCGAAGGATGCTCGACAGTGTGGCAGGACCTGAATACTATCACCTCTTATAAAGTTAAATCAAATGACCTAGGCAACAACAGGGCAATGAGCAAGAGCAAAAATGACCAAGCCCAGATGAGATCAGAGTTCTTATTGACAGTGTTTTGCTAGCTGTTAAAATTGACACCCATGTATATAAAATTCAGTGTGCACATGTCACTGGGCAAAAATATTGCACAGTACAAGATTTTTGCACACACTGGTCATTACAAATCAGAGGGAACATTGGATCGAAGGACTCATTTTGGTCCGGAATGCTGCTGTGACTCACTTCTATTGTTTGCATGTATCGTTTGTGCTTTTTCCCTCTTCTTCTGTGTGATCGGGTGCTGGTGTTATTTTCTTCATTGGCTTCCTTCTTTTGCCTGTTAGCAAACAAATCTCAAGGTTGTATAAGTTATTCATTCACTGATAATAAATGCAGTTTTAAACTTTGAAGAGAAACTGTGCAAATACAAAAAATATTGATAAATAAATAATATTTTGAACATGAGTTGTAGTATTGTTGAAAGTGGTTGTGAAATTAGTTCAGAGTTGAGGTGAGTGGAGTTATCCATGCTGGTTTGGGGGCCCTGATGGCTGAAGGGTAACTACTGTTAATAAACCGGGGTGTGGTTCTTGTACCTCCTTTCTTAAGACAACAGTAGGTGGGTAGGCAGTGGTGACGTGTTGTCTTTGATGGATTTGATGTTAATTGAGTCTATTTCTGCTCTCTAGTTTCTTGGCCAATATTTTTCCTCCAAACAATTTTACCAAAAAAGAATAGTTGTAAATATGAGGTTTCGTAGCTCCGTAGGAAATTCAGAGGAACTCAGCAGGCTAGCAAACATCTATGAAGATTATGTGTGTTGGCTGCTGTTTTCCCCTAATCATAACACAGGTTGTCCCACACATGGGAGCAATTCATCAGCAAGGAACAAGGTCAATCAAAAAAAAAACAAGACCTCCAACAGACTCCTCAACCTCATTCACAGGCTCGTCAGGGAGTGATGGGGTAAGGGCCTCACCACTTCCCAGGCCCCTTGCCTGCTTGCCAGGGCATCAGTGGTCACGTCCGTAATCTGTGTTGGCATAATCAGGCATCTCCAAGCTTTTCAAAGTGAGTCCTCTCTGATCTGCAGGGGCTCTAATAGAGAGATATTTCTTTCAAAAGCGCAGATCTATCTGGCTGAAAAGTCAACTGGGACATTTTTTGTAAGCCATATGATCTCCATTTAATGTGTGTAGTCTTGTTTCCCTGAAGAAGTACATTATTTCCTTTCTAAATCAGAGAGGCTCAGGGAGACTAATGTGGGAAGCGAGTCAGCTCATTCTAAACTGAAAACAGATTTCATGTTGAAACATGAAATTAGAACAAAAGACTGAACCATTCCAAAATCCTGAGCTGCCAACATCAAACATTTCTGAGTCAACCTCACAAACCTGCATGCATTTCCACCTTGCCTTCACCATCTTAGTCCGGAATATTTGCTTTTCTGCGTTAGAAGTGAACCGAGCCATTTAACTGGCTGCAAGGAAATCTCCTCAAACCTCCTCAACCACCTGAGGTGAAAGAGGTGCTGTGCTGTCTTTCTCACCACACAGCTGGTGTGTACAGACCACGTGAGGTCCTCGGTGATGTGGATGCCAAGGAACTTAAAGCTGTTCACCCTCTCAACCCCAGATCCATTGATGTCAATGTGGGTTAGCCCGTCTCCATTCCTCTTGTGATCCACAACCAGCTCCTTAGTTTTTGTGACGTTGAGGGAGAGGTTGTTTTCTTGACATCACTGTGTCAGAGAGATGACCTCTTCCCTGTAGGTCACCTCGTTATTGTTTGAGATAAGGCCAATCAGTGTAGTGTTGTCGGCAAATGTAATTAGCAGATTAGAGCTGTGGGTGGCGACACAGTCATGGGTATACAGAGAGTGTATGTAGGCCTACGTTTGTCTCGATAGACCATGGATTTGCTCCTTGGAAAGTTTCCAGGCTGCAGGCCTGGGCAAGGTGTTTTTATGGCAGACCGGCAGTTGCCCAAGCTGCAAGTCTCTCCTCTCCACACCACTGACGTTGTCCAGGGGAAGGGAGTAACGGAAAGGGGCATGCACTGGGTGGTGGGCGTCCTTAATGTTGGATGCCATGATTTCAAGGGATTGCCTGGAGAGGCAAGTGCCCCTGATGGGGCTGGCTGAACTTATAACCCTCTCCAGTATTTTTCCGATCCTGTGCAGTGGCCCCTCCCTGTCAGATGGTAATGCAACAAGTTAGAACGTTCTCCTCAGTTCACAAGAGTCTAATGACATTAAACCACAAATGAAATATCACCACTGCCTCACCTTTATAATTACATTAGCATGTTCAGCCCAGAGACACACACAAAATGCTGGAGGAACTCAGCAGGTCAGGCAGCATCTATGGAAAAGAGTAAACAGTTGGCGTTTCAGGCCGAGATCCTTCAGCAGGACTGGAGACAAAAAGGATAAAGAGTAGAGCTAAAAGGGGAGGGGGAGGGGAGAGAGAAGCACAGGTGAAAGATGAAACCAGGAGAGGGAGGAGTGAAGTAAAGAGCTGGGAAGTTGACTGGTGAAAGAGATACAGGGCTGGAGAAGGGAGAATCTGATAGGAGAGGACAGAAGGCCATGGAAGGGGAGGAGCGGAGGGAGGTGATAGGCAAGCAAGGAGATAAGGTGAGGGAGGTAAAAGGGGATGGGGAATGGAGAAAGAGAAGGGGAAGTTTGAGAAATCGATCTTCATGCCATCAGGTTGGAGGCTGCCAAAACGGAATATCAGGGGTTGCTCCTCATCATGAGTGAAGGGGGCCCGGGGTGGGAATATCAGAGTGGGAATGCGAATGGGAAGTGGAATTAAAATGGGGGGCCACTGGGAGATTACGCTTGTTCTGGCAGATGGAGGGTAGATGCTCGGTGAAGCGGTCTCCCATTCTATATTGGGTCTCACCAGTATAGCGGGAGCACCAGGTACAGACTCAGAGGTGAAGTGTCGCCTCACCCGGAGGGACTGTCTGGGGCCCTGAATGGTGGTGAGGGAGGAAGTGTAAGGACAGGTGTTCCATTTTCAAGGATAAGTACCAGGAGGGAGATCGGTTGGGGAGGGATGAATGGAGAAGGGAGTCGTGTAGGGAGTGATTCCTGCAGAAAGTAGAAAGTGGAGGGCAGGGAAGGCTGTGCTTGGTGGTGGGATCCCGT
Organism: Hypanus sabinus; assembly: GCF_030144855.1. NCBI lineage: Eukaryota > Metazoa > Chordata > Chondrichthyes > Myliobatiformes > Dasyatidae > Hypanus > Hypanus sabinus. The sequence goes on along the minus strand of NC_082715.1, from coordinate 157,957,914 downwards.
TGGAGATGGTTGAGGTTTTGGGGAATTATGCGCTGGACATGGAGGCTGGTGGAGTGGTAGGTGAGGACAAGAGGAACCCTATCCCTGGTAGGGTGGTGGGAGCATAGGGTAAGAGCAGATATTGCTGCAACGGAAGAGATGCAGTTGAGGACAGCATTGATAGTGGAGGAAGAGAAGCCCCTTTTTTTGAAGAAGGAGGACATCTTTGTCCTGGAAGGAAAGCTTCATCCTGAGAGCAGATGCTGCTGAGATGGAGAATGGAGAGAAGGGGATGGTGTTTTTACAAGTAAACAGGTGGGAAGAGGTCTAGTCCAGGTAGCTGTGAGAGTCTATGGGTTTATAATAGACATCAGTAGATAAGCTGTCTCCAGAGATAGACTGAAAGACTGAGAAAGGGGAGGAAGGTGTCAGAAATGGACCAGGTAAATTTGACGTTTAGAAGTTGGAGGTAAAGTTGAAGTTGAGAAGCTCCACATGGGTGCAGGAAGCAGCACCAATGCGGTCATCGATGTAGCATTGGGGAGCGATACTAGTGTAGGCTTGGAACACAGACTGTTCCACGTAGTCGACAAAAAGGCATGCATAGCTGGGACCTATGCAAGTGGCCATGGATACCCCTTTTTGTTTGAAGGAAATGGGAGGAGCCAGAGGAGAAATTATTTAGATTGAGGACAAGTTCTGCTAGGCGGAGTAGAGTGGTGGAGGGGAACTGGTTAGGTCCGGCGTTCCAGAAAAAAATGGAGAGCTTTGAGTCTGTCCTGGGTGGGGTGTAGGATGGAGGTGTATGGGGACTGGACATCCATAGTGAAAATAAAATACTCGGGGCCAGGGTACTTGAAATCAGTGAAAAGATCAAGAGTGTGTGAGGTGTCATGGATGTGGGTAGGAAGAGACTGAACTGGGTGGGGGGGGGATAAAAACAGTCAGGTTATGCTGGTATGAGTTCGGTGGGGCAGGAACAAGCTGAGACAATGGGTCTACCTGGACAGGCAGGTTTGTGGATCTTGGGTAGGAGGTAGAAACGGGAGGTGTGGGGTTAGTGGCGATAGATGGGAGATTCCCAGAGTCAGTAAGGTTGGTGATGGTGTGGGAGACAGTGGCCTGGTGTTCTGCAGTGGGGTCCTGTTTGAGGGGTAAGTACAAGGAGGTGTAAGAGGAGCTGCCTGTCGCTTGGCCTCAGCAAAGTAGAGTCAGTCTGCCAGATTACTACAGCAACCTCCTCATCTGTGGGTTTGATGATGAGGTTTGGTAAGTGTGGAGAGAGTGGAATGAGTGAGGTTGTAATTGGACAGAGGGGTGGTGAAGGCAAGACAATTGATGTCTTGTTTGTAGCTGGCAATGAAAAGATCCAGTTACCCTCGTAAGTGGAACGAGTGCTACACCTGCCCTACACCTCCTCACTCACTACCACTCAGGGCCCCAAGCAGTCCTTCCAGATGAGGCGACACTTCACCTGTGAGCCTGTTGGGGTCCGCTTCCTCTTCTTCTTCTATTTCCGGCAGTTTAGACGCATCTAGGCGTATAACTGCCCTCTGTAGGATGTATAATTAATCTCATTAACTAGCAGTGCCACACACTGATTTTCTTCCCTAATTTTAACCATATAACATATAACCATATAACAATTACAGCACGGAAAGAGGCCATCTCGGCCCTTCTAGTCCGTGCTGAATGCTTACTCTCACCTAGTCCCATTGACCTGCACTCAGCCCATGACCCTCCATTCCTTCCCTGACCAGAACCTATCCAATTTTTTAAATATATCACATAGTTTTGCCACATGGTTTCCAAGTAATTGCATTCTCAATTACATTGATTACATCTGCATCATTTGCAAGACTGAAATCTTGTTTTAGGACGCTAATTACCGCATGCTTAACTTTTAGTAATTGCTGTTTTTCTAGTCTGCCATTTCCAAGTTCTCCTTTACTTGAATCATAGCCTGTAGTTGTTTGCTGAGATTGCGAAATTCAATTGTTTCCACGTTTTCATTTTATAATCTGAGTGTAGATAATTCACTCCGCAACAATTTCTTTTTGTTTTGTAATAAGTTCCTCCATTTTCCAATCTCTTTTCCCACTCACAGCTGTTCTTATTGAGTCATTGACTGTGTTTGGTGCTCCCAGTGTGGCCTCCTGTATATTGGTGAGACCTGACGTAGATTGGGAGACTGCTTCACCGGGCATCTGCCTGAACGAGTGGGATCTCCTGGTGGCCGTCTATTTTAATTCCACTCCCCATTACCATTCCTATATGTCCATCCATGGCCTCCTCTACTGTTGCAATGAGGCCACGCTCTGGTTGGAAGAGCAACACTTTAGATTCCATCTGGGTAGCCTCTAACCTGATGGTATGAACATCAATTTCTCAAACTTCTGGTAATCCCCCCCTTCTCTATTCCCCATCCCCCTTTCCATCTCTATTCCCCATCCCATTTTCCCTCTCTCACCTGCCCATCACCTCCCTCTGATGCTCCACCCCTTCTTCTCTCTTCCGTGGCCTTCTCTCCTCTCCTGTCAGCTTTCCCCTTCTCCAGCCCTGTATCTCTTTCACCAGTCAACTTCCCAGCTCTTTACTCTACCCCTTCCGCTCCCGGTTTCACCTCTCACCTTGTGTTTCTTTGTCCCCTACCCCCACCTTCTAACCCTGACTCCTCATCTTTGTTTCTCCAGTCCTGGTGAAGGGTGACTGTGCTCTTCTCCCGGAGATACTGCCTGGCCCGTGGAATTTCGTGTGTGCTGCTTGGCTTGCCAGCATCTGCCGATTTTCTCCTGTTTGTGATCAGATCTTCAGAGATGTTGACACCCAGGAACAGAAGCTGCTCACCCTTTCCACTGTTGACCCCTCAATGAGGACTGTTCCCTCGACTTTCCTTTCCTGATGTCCACCATCAATTCCTCGGCCTTACTGACACTGAATACAAGCTTGTTATTGCGACAAACTAGCTGATGGACCTCATTTACGCAGGAGATTCTGCAGATGCTGGAATTCCAGAGTAACACACACAGAATGCTGGAGAAACTCAGCAGGTCAGGGAAACATCTATGGTAGGATGCTTTGGGCTGAAAGGGAAGGATACCAGAATAAGAAGATGGGTGGGGTGAAGGATAAGGAGTACAAGCTAGAAGGTGATAAGTGAATCCAGGTGAGGGGGAAGGTAGGTCGTTGGGGAAGGAGGGTTGAAACCAAGCTAGCGGGTGAAAAGATAAAGGGCTGAAGAAGAAGGAAACTAATAGGAAAGGAGAGTGGACCACGGGAGAAAGGGAGGGTAGACGGGCACCAGAGGGTGGTGGTGGGCTGCTGAGAAAGGGAAAAGAGAGACGGGTAGGGGAGGAAATTACTGGACATTAGAGAAATCCATGTTCATGCCGTCGCTTCGCAGGCTCCCCCGATGGAATATGCTGCCCCTCTAACCTGAGAGTTGCCTCATCTGGGCAGCTGAGGACGCCATGGGCTGACCTTGTGGGGGAAGGCAGGCCATCGGAATCTGCAGTCAGCTATGGAGAGAATGTGGACTGGAATTAAAAAGGCTGGCCACCAGGATGTGCTGCTTGCTGCAGCGGGAGCGAAGGTGCACAGTCGCTCTCTCTACAATGGATCTACCTGACTCCTGTACGTCTCCTCGTCACCAGGAGACTCCACTGACAACAGTTGCTTCATCAGGCTCAAAGGGATTTTGGACTGAAATATTCCCTACAGTCTAACTCATCTATGCTACCCAAATGCTCATCTTATGTAATCACATTTGCTGCAATATCTCTCTAACTTTTCCTATCTGTAATATCTTTTAAGTCACACCAGCCTCAACCACTTGCTCTGGCAACTCCTTCCAGAGTGACGGATACAAAATGCCGGAGGGACTCAACAGGTCGGCAATTATCTATGGCAAGGAATAAACAGTTGATGTTTTGGCCCAGTCCTTTCACTGGGAGTGTAAACCGGTGACTTGTAAGGGAGAGTTTTGTGTGACCTTTCGTGACCTGATAAGGCTGTTGGGAAGGGAAATGATAAAAAGGAAAGGAGTCATGAAAGGAGCCAAATGACAGCTAGTAAAGGCTCAAGAAGCCAAATTATCTGTCCCACTTCAGTGCTTTGTGCCAGGGGACTTGATTGTGTGGACTCTCGGTATTTTACCATGCAGTTGCTTTTTGTGAATTCTCTGCATTTTGAAATGGCTTCCAGTGTAATCTCTCCACAGCTGTCTGCAGAGTCCCACTGCTGCCATCTCACCAGTGTGTTTCTCCCCAAGATCTACATCAACATCCATCATGCACTAATGCAACTAACTGGTTCATTGTAACATCATGCCTTGTGTAATCTCACTACATGCCCTGTCTGCTGATTTCCAGAGAACATAGAATAATACAGCACATTGCAGGTCATTTGGCCCACAATGTTGTGCTGACCCTTAAACCCTGCCTCCCATATAACCCCCCACCTTAAATTCCCCCATATACCTGTCTAGTAGTCTCTTAAACTTCATTAGTGTATCTGCCTCCACCACTGACTCAGGCAGTGCATTCCATGCACCAACCACTCTCTGTGAAAACCTTCCTCTAATATCCCCCTTGAACTTCCCTCCCCTTACCTTAAAGCCATGTCCTCTTGTACTGAGCAGTGGTGCCCTGGGGAAGAGGTGCTGGCTGTCCACTCCGTCTATTCCTCTTAATATCTTGTACACCTCTAACATGTCTCCTCTCAACCTCCTTCTCTCCAAAGAGTAAAGCCCTAGCTCCCTTAACCTCTGATCATAATCCATACTCTCTAAACCAGGCAGCATCCTGGTAAATCTCCTCTGTACCCTTTCCAATGCTTCCACATCCTTCCTATAGTGAGGCGACCAGAACCGGACACAGTACTCCAAGTGTGGCCTAACCAGAGTTTTATGGAGCTGCATCATTACCCCGCAACTCTTAATCTCTGTCCCTCGACTTATGAAAGTTAACACCCTTTAAACTTTCTTAACTACCCTATCTACCTGTGAGGTAACTTTCAGGGATCTGTGGACATGTACCCCCAGATCCCTCTGCTCCTCCACACTACCAAGTACCCTGCCATTTACTTTGTACTCTGCCTTGGAGTTTGTCCTTCCAAAGTGTACCACCTCACACTTCTCTGGGTTGAACTCCATCTGTCACTTCTCAGCCCACTTCTGCATCCTATCAATGTCTCTCTGCAATCTTCAACAATCCTCTACACTATCCACAACACCACCAACCTTTGTGTAGTCTGCAAACTTGCCAACCCAACCTTCTACCCCCACATCCAGGTCGTTAATAAAAATCACGAAAAGTAGAGGTCCCAGAACAGATTCTTGTGGGACACCACTAGTCACAACCCTCCAATCTGAATGTACTCCCTCCACCATGACCCTCTGCCTTCTGCAGGCAAGCCAATTCTGAATCCACCTGGCCAAACTTCCCTGGATCCCATGCCTTCTGACTTTCTGAATAAGCCTACCGTGTGGAACCTTGTCAAATGCCTTACTAAAATCCATGTAGATCACATCCACTGCACTACCCTCATCTATATGCCTGGTCACCTCCTCAAAGAACTCTATCAGGCTTGTTAGGCATGATCTGCCCTTCACAAAGCCATGTTGACAGTCCCTGATCAGACCATGATTCTCTAAATGCCCATAGATCCTATCTTTAAGAATCTTTACCAACAGCTTTCCCACCACAGACGTAAGGCTCGCTGGTCTTTAATTACTGGACTATCTCTACTACCTTTGTTGAACAAGGGGACAACATTCGCCTCCCTCCAATCCTCTGGTACCATTCCCGTGGACAACGAGGACATAAAGATCCTAGCCAGAGGCTCAGCAATCTCTTCCCTTGCCTCGTGGAGCAGCCTGGGGAATATTCCGTCAGGCCCTGGGGACTTATCTGTCCTAATGTATTTTAACAACTCCAACATCTCCTCTCCCTTAATGTTAACATGCTCCAGAACACCAACCTCACTCATATTGTCCTCACCATCATCAAGTTCCCTCTCAGTGGTGAATACCGAAGAGAAGTATTCATTGAGGACCTCGCTCACTTCCACAGCCTCCAGGCGCATCTTCCCACTTTTATCTCTAATCGGTCCAACCTTCACTCCTGTCATCCTTTTGTTCTTCACATAATTGAAGAATGCCTTGGGGTTTTCCTTTACCCTACTCACCAAGGCCTTCTCATACCCCCCTCTTGCTCTTCTCAGCCCCTTCTTAAACTCCTTTCTTGCTACCCTATATTCCTCAATAGACCCGTCTGATCCTTGCTTCCTAAACCTCATGTATGCTGCCTTCTTCCACCTGACTAGATTTTCCACTTCACTTGTCACCCATGGTTCCTTCACCCTACCATTCTTTATTTTCCTCACTGGGAGAAATTTATCCCTAACATCCTGCAAGAGATCCCTAAACATCGACCACATGTCCATAGTACATTTCCCTGCAAAAACATCATCCCAATTCACACCCGCAAGTTCTAGCCTTATAGCCTGATAATTTGCCCTTCCCCAATTAAAAATTTTCCTGTTCTCTCTGATTCTATCCTTTTCCATGATAATGCTGAAGGTCAGGGAGCGGTGATCACTGTCCCCCAGATGCTCACCCACTGACAGATCTGTGACCTTTCCTGATTCGGTACCCAATACTAGATCTAGTATGGCATTCCCCCTCGTCAGCCTGTCAACATATTGTGACAGGAATCCATCCTGGACACACTTAACAAACTCTGCCCCATCTAAACCATTGGAACTAATCAAATGCCAATCAATATTAGGGAAGTTAAAGTCATCCAAGATAACAACCCTGTTATTTTTGCACCTTTCCAAAATCTGCCTCCCAATCTGCTCCTCGGTATCTCTGCTGCTACCCGGGGGCCTATAGAATATCCCCAGTAGAGTAACTGCTCCCTCCCTGCTCCTGACTTCCACCCATACTGACTCAAAAGAGGATCCTGCTACATTACCCACCCTTTCTGCAGCTGTAATAGTATCCCTGGTCTGTAATACCACCCCTCCTCCCCTCCCCCCCCCATCCCTTTTAAAGCACTGAAATCCAGGAATATTGAGAATCCATTCCTGCCCTGGTGCCCACAACGTCTCTGTAATGGCCACTACATCATAATTCCATGTATAATCCAAGCTCTCAGTTCATCACCTTTGTTCCTGATGCTTCTTGCATTGAAGTACACACACTTTAGCCCTTCTACCTTACTACCTTTACACTCTTTATTCTGCTTCTCTTTCCTCAAAGCCTTTCTATTTATTGGATCTGGCTTTACTCCATGCACTTCTTTCACTGCTCTATCACTCCAGGTCCCATCCCCCTTGCAAATTAGTTTAAACCCTCCCGAACCATGCTAGCAAACCTACCAGCAAGGATATTGCTCCCCCCTGAGTTCAGGTGCAACCCATCCAATCTGTACAGGTCCCACCTTCCCCAGAAGAGATCCCAATGGTCCAAAAATCTAAAACCCTGCCCCCTGCACCAACTCCTCAGCCACGCATTCAACTGCCATCTTACCATCTTACCAATTCTTACCATCACTATCACGTAGTACTGGCAGCAATCCTGAGAATGCCACCCTTGAGGTCCTGTTCTTCAGCCTTCTGCCTAGTTCCGGAAATTCACACTTCGGGACCTCATCCCTCTTCCTGCCTATGTCGTTGGTCACAACATGTATCACGACTTCTGGTTGCTTTCCCTCTTGTACCAGGATGTCACGCACCCGGGAGGCAACAAACCATGCGGGTTTCCTTCTCACGTCCACAAAATATCCTGTCTGAGAGAAGTATTTCCTCCAAAAAGCGACTGTGGTAAACATGCAAAGTGTTTGTAATTGATACTATCAAACAAGTGAGATTGTGATTCAGATATATCACATACACATCAAACCATGCAAAGATTGTATTAACAACCAACACGCGTGGGGATATGCTCATATCACCATTCTTAGCAGAACACAATGAGCAACAGGTCCTTTCTTCCTCCCACGCACTCACACAAGGATAGTCTTCCAGCCTGCAGTCCACCGCCAAGGGCAGCAGCCACAGGAAAGTTAGAACTGCACTAAAATATGGAGAAACCTGGCATCATTCATAACTTTGTCAGCCATGTCCCATTGTGCTCTGCAATTGTAAATAACAATCCATTCCAAGCAGCTGTCCAGTCCTAGCTCGACACTCATTGTTTGCTCCCTCCCATCTCCCCACACACAATCAGAATCAGAATCAGGTTTATTATCACCGGCATGTGACGTGAAATTTGTTAATTATCAGAAGTTCAATGCAATAGATAATCTAGCAGAGAGAAAAACAATAAAAAAATAAATAAACAAGTAAAACAATTACATATATTGAATAGGTTTTTTTAAAGTACCAAAACAGAAATACTGTATTTTAAAAAAAGTGAGGTAGTGTCCAAAGCTTCAATGTCCATTTAGGAATCGGATGGCAGAGGGGAAGAAGCTGTTCCTGAATTGCTGAGTGTACCTTCAGGCTCCTGTGCCCCCTCCCTGATGGTAACAGTGAGAAGAGGGCATGTCCTGGGTGCTGGAGGTCCTCAATAACGGACGCTGCCTTTCTGAGACACCGCTCCCTGAAGATGTCCTGGGTACTTTGTAGGCTAGTACCCAAGATGGAGCCAACAAGATTTACAACCTTCTGCAGCTTCTTTCGGTCCTGTGCAGTAGCCCCTCCATACCAGACAGTGATGCAGACTGTCAGAATACTCTCCACAGTACAACTATAGAAGTTTTTGAGTGTAATTGTTGACATGCCAAATCTCTTCAAACTCCTAATAAAATACAGCTGCTGTCTTGCCTTCTTTATAGCTGCATCGATATGTTGGGACCAGGTTAGATCCTCAGAGATCTTGACACCCAGGAACTTGAAGCTGCTCACTCTCTCTACTTCTGATCCCTCTATGAGGATTGGTATGTGTTCCTTCATCTACCCTTCCAGAAGTCCACAATCAGCTCTTTGATCTTACTGATGTAGAGTGCCAGGTTGTTGCTGTGGCACCACTCCACTAGTTGGCATATCTCACTCCTGTACGCCCTCTCGTCACCACCTGAGATTCTACCAACAATGGTTGTATCATCAGCAAATTTATAAATGGTATTTGAGCTATGCCTAGCCACACAGTCATAGAAGCATAGAAACACAGAAAGCCTACAGCACAATACAGGCCCTTCAGCCCACAATCCTGTGCCAAACATTTACTAACTTGAGAAATCACCTAGGGTTACCCAAGGCCCTCTATTTTTCTAAGCTCCATGTACCTATCCAGGAGACTCTTAAGAGACCCTATTGTGTCTGTCTCCACCACTCTGCGTAAAAAACTTATCCCTGATATCTCTTCTGTACCTGGTTCCAAGCACCTTAAAACTGTGCCCTCTCCTGTTAGCCATTTTGGCCCTGGGAAAAAGCCTCTGACTATCCACACGATCAATGCCCCTCATCATCTTATACATCTCTATCAGGTCACCTCTCATCCTCTGCCACTCCAAGGAAGAAAAGCAGAGTTCACTCAACCTATTCTCATAAGGCATGCTCCCCAGTCCAGGCAACATCCTTTTAAATTTCTTCTGCACCCTTTCTATAGTTTCCACATCCTTCCTGTAGTGAGACGACCAGAACTGAGCACAGTTCTCCAAGTGGGGTCTGACCAGGGTCCTATAAAGCTGTAACATTACCTCGGCTCTTAAACTCAATCCTATGATTGATGACGGCCAATGCACCGTATGCCTTCTTAACCACAGAGTCAACCTGCTTAGCAGCTTTGAGTGTCCTGTGGACACAGACCCCAAGATCCCTCTGATCCTCCACACTGCCAAGAGTCTTACCGTTAATACTATATTCTGCCATCATATTTGACCTACCAAAATGAACCACCTCACACTTATCTGGGTTGAACTCCATCTGCCACTTCTCAGCCCAGTTTTGGATCCTATCAATGTTCCTCTGTGTCATGATCAACCTTTGTGTCATCAGCAAATTTACTAACCCATCCCTCCACTTCTTCATCCAGGTCATTTATAAAAATCACAAAGAGTAGGGGTCCCAGAACAGATTCCTGAGGCACACCACTGGTCACCGACCTCCATGCAGAATATGACCTGTCTACAACCACTCTTTGCCTTCTGTGGGCAAGCCAGTTCTGGATCCACAAAGCAATGTCCCCTTGGATCCCCTGCCTCCTTACTTTCTCAATAAGCCTTGTATGGGGTACCTTATCACATGCCTTGCTGAATCCATATACACTACATCTACTACTCTTCCTCCATCAATGTGTTCAGTCACATCCTCAAAAAATTCAATCAGGCTCGTTAAGGTGCAACTTGCCTTTGACAAAGCCATGCTGACTATTCCTAATCATATTATACCTCTCCAAATATTCATAAATCCTGCCTCTCAGGATCTTTTCCATCATCTTACCAACCACTGAAGTAAGACTCACTGGTCTATAATTTCCTGGGATATCTCTACTCCCTTTCTTGAATAAGGGAACAACATCCACAACCCTCCAATCCTCGGGAACCTCTCCCATCCACATTGATGATGCAAGGCTTATCGCCAGAGACTCAGCAATCTCCTCCCCCACCTCCCACAGTAGCCTGGAGGTGGGGCAGGGGTAGCCTGAACCCTCTCATCCTGTCCAACTTCATACTTTCCAAAAGCTCCAGCACATCTTCTTTCTTAATGTCTACATGATCAAGCTTTTCAGTCTGCTGAAAGGCATCCCATACTGTGCTCGTTCCTGGGGTTCTGTGGGTACTATCGGAGGTTCGTGAAGGACTACTGTAAAGAGAGTCACCCTTTAAATCAGATTCGGTGCCGTTACTCTCCCTTGGGGAAGAAAGGGAGGATGAAAGGAGAGCCTGGTAGAGATTATCTTCGCCCTTCGGTGCGTTTTGGTGAGAGATGGGATGCGACATGTGAAGAGGTCTTTCAGTTGCTGAAGGAGCTGCTGAGGGAAGTTCCTGTGCTGGCCTTTGCAGACCCGCGGTTGCCATATGTATTGCATACGGATGCCAGCCGAGAGGGGTTAGGGGTGTTCTGTATCAGAATCAGGGCACCGGGTTGAGACTTGATGCGTTTGTCTGTCAGAGTCTGTCACCCTCTGAGCAAAACTACCACTCGCACAAGATGGAGTACCTGGCATTGAAATGGGCAGTGGTGGATAAGCTAAGTGACTACCTATATAGTGCTGAGTTTGAGGTGAGGGCGGACAACATATCCTGACCTTGGCAAAACTGGATGCCGTTGGTGGTTGGCAGTGTTGTCTGCCTGTGATTTCAGAAGTACCGGCCGGCGAGTCGGAATGCCGGTGCATTGTCCCGGTGTGCACGTGAAGGGCTGGGCAGGGACCGAGAGTGGGACAGCATTCCGAGCCCCGGGAGTCAAAGCCACATACCAGTTTCCCATTAGGGGGAAGGCATAGGAAAGGCAAGGGCAGAATCGAGCAGTTGGGAGCTTCTGATGGTACCATTCCACAGCCTCACTGCAACGTGTCTGCTCTGAAGACAAAGCAGTTACCAGAATTGGGTCCTGGGGAAGTGGCAGCCGCTCAATGAGCTGGCCTATGCATAGTCAGCGGTTGTGGAAGGGGACGTGGCCCTAGCGGACAGTGTCTCTGCTACGAGACAACGGCCCAGATTGGAGCTGAGGAACCAGATCCTACACCGGGTCAAACAGGCCTCGGCATTCCCAGCTGGTTCTGTCTGAGAAGTACTGGAGGATTATCTTGAAGTCACTGCATGATGACTCTGGTCATCTGGGGGTTGACAAGCCCTGGGGATTGCTCAGAAGTCGGTTCAACTGGCTTCCGGAGGTCGAAGGGTACTCAAGTCACGTATTCGATGTATACGGAGGAAGACGCTGCCTACGAGGGCTGCTCCATTTGCAGAGTACAAGGCCACTTGATCTGCTGTGTATGGATTTCCTGTCAGCAACACGGCGAATGTCTTAGTCATCACGGATCTCTACACCAGATGTGCACAGGCTTTTCCTAACAAGGACCAGAGGGTGTCCACAGTGGCCAAAGTGTTATGGGAGAAGTACTTCATTGAGTATGGCCTTCCCAGGTGGATATGTAATGATCAGTGACGGGATGTCGAGGGAGTTACTGAGCATGCTTGGAGTCGAGAAGTTGAGGACCACACCCCATCATCTACGGAGTGATTCCCAGCCCGAGAGGCTTAACGGGACCTTGCTAGACATGCTCGGGACCCTGGAGATCAGCAAGAAGTCAATGTATTGAACATCTGGTCCACAGCTACAAATGTACACGAAATGAAGCTACCAGGTACTCACCATGTTATCTTGATATATTAACTCACGCCAGGAGACCGAGTCCTCATTATAATGTGGGGCTACCTGGAAAGCACAAGATGGCTGACCGCTGGGCGGCCAGGCCCGGTGTGCTGGAGAGTCAGATGCCAAGCATACCAGAGGATGGGAATGGGCCTGTCAAGGTTCTCCATCGGAACCACTTGTTACCCCGGGACATGAGGCACGTGTCGACCCAGAGCCTGGTCAGGAGCCTACACCTAGTAAGAGGACTCTGTGGCAAAGCAGAGTGACTGAAGGACCAGCAGCAGGAAAGATTAGACCCCAGCTCTCCGGAATGGGATACGGACTTGGAGGATGAGCAGAGGGGTGTGTGGTATATGCTGCCTTTTGCCAACTCCTCAAAAGACTCCTTTCTCACGCTGAAATCGGGCGGGGGGGGGGATTAGCAGCTGGACCATGCAGGGGGGCCGGGCTCTAAAGTGACTGGGAATGAAGCTGAGCTCAGCCAAGTGGCAGAGGGATCCGAGTTACAGGGAGGCACGAGTGACAGGCCGGGGCGAGGGGGCCTCGCCAAGTAGACCATCAGTATCCCAAGGAGTGTCTGAAACTGAAGAAGTAGGCGATGAGATTAGAGGGTCTCAAAGAGTCAGGAGACCCCCTGATAGGCTGATCTATGTAGCAGTGGGCTGTGACTATCCCCCCAGTGAGATATGTCACCACCCTTTACGAATGGATTGGAGGCTCTGACATTGCGAAATTCCTTTGAAAGTCATGAGGACGTGACTATTTGTGTTGGGGGAGAGTTGGTTCACACCAACACTGTGATGCTGTGGGTGTCTCTGTAAGAGCGGCCTGTCTGGGTTAGTGTTGATGATGAGGAAAGTGTGCCGTCCAGTTAGGATGGTGGAATTGGCGGAGGTTTCTTCGGTGTGGGACACTAAGGTTGGTCTTGGAGCTTTTGCTCGACAGGAGATGAAGAGAGAAGGTGCTGGGAGAACAGGTCGTGCGATACGACCCTGCGGGAGACCTGTTTGTTGGAGACGGACTGCGAGCGACGTTCAGAAGGTGGCGCGTGCTTTCACGTTGACCGAGAGCCCAGCGAGCCAGCGAGGGACAGAGAAGTTCAAGATGAGCTCCAACTTGTGCACGTTTGACTGATTAGAATGAGCCCTTTCTGTTTTTTACTTTCATTTCAAAACTAACCCTTTAGTTCAGTAAGATTCATCAGTACAATTCCTTCAATCGTATGCAGTGTGCTGTCCGTCATTTCTTGCCACTGAGTGGTAACAGTAGCAAATCCACACAACCGGGGGTTTGGGGGGTGGGGGGAGCCAGTTTGGTCTCAAGGGTTTGGTGAGGCCGGAGAGTGTTTTCTGCAGCCTCTTGCATTCAAGACAAGTCGAGTTTGTTGTCGCATGCACAAGTCCATGTGGGCACAGGTACAATGGAAAACCTATTTGCAGCAGCATCGGAAGAGAAGCATTCACAAGAAAAACATCAATTATACACAACTTTTACAAGGAAGAACACAAAAAGCAAAGCCCATTTTAGTGTAAAGTGGTTGAAGTGGGTCTGAAGTAGTGATTTGGTTGTTTAGGCAAGAACCAAATGATTGAGGGGAAGCAGATATCTCTGAGTCTGGTGTGGGATTGTGGCTTCTGTACCTTCTGCCCCGTGGTAGCTGGGAGGGGATGGTGGCCTGAGTGGTGGGGATCTTTGATAATGGATGTAGTCTCCTCCTGTAGATACTGCCAATGCAACTACAGAAGGTGTACAAATTGCATTTGTTAACAATAGCAGATATAAAGTGTTCTTCCCCCGAGGGGGTTCAGACCTATCAAGACACCACCCATACTCAGCAAAACCCTGCATACAATTACCCTAATATATTCCCTCACTTCTACCTATCCTCCTTGGTAGCCTCAGTAATAAGGGGTTAAATAAAGGATTCCTCTGGCAGCTTGCTTTATTTACAAGCTTAATCTGGTGTGAAAACAATTCAACCTTGTGTGAGTGAAATCTGCTAAGGATATAAGTGTTTTCCACAGTAGTGAGAGGCATGCTCAAACTCGGTCTTGTTCGAAAATGAGTCAGACTGCCTGCTTGAGGCTGTAATGTCTTGAAATGAATGCCCCTCTACAAAACGGTACTTTCATCTCCAGCAGCTGGAGACAGGGATTTCTGTTTCACAAGTTGGAATCTGTTTCAGTGTGAGCTCAAGCAAGATAGGAAGACAAGTTTTAAAGTCAATCTATCATCAAAGTATGCATATATCACCATATACAACCCTGTAATACTCAATAAACCCAAAACCATCATAGAATCAATTAAATACCGCAGCAACTGGGCGTACAACCAATGTGAGAGACAACAAACTGTACAAATATAAAAAAGAGATATATAATAGTAAATAAATTTCAAGAACATGAGATGAAGAGAGCTTGGAAGTGAGTCCGCAGGTTGTGGGAACATTTCAGTGAAGCTGAGTTCAATTACCCACTTTAGTTCAAGAGCCTGATGGTTGAGGGGTAATAACTATTTCTGAACCTGGTGGGGGTGAGTCCTGAGGCTCCTGATGGCAGCAGCGAGAAGAGAGCATGACCTGGGTGTTGGGGGTCCCTGATGATGGATGCTGCTTTCCTGCAACAGCGTTTCATGTCGATGTGCTCAAAGGGATGGGGGAGTTTTACCTGTGATGGAGTGGGCCATATCCACGGCTTCTTGTAGGATTTTTGAGAAGCCGGACAGACCATTTAACAGCATGTTGAGCAGAGACAGTCAAGGGGAGGTATTACACATGAGTGTGTTTTATTGGGAAGCTGGGTAGCTACAGGAAAGAAGTTTCAGAGATGACTTGTGGTTCTGATGGCGATGGACCTGTAGCATCTCCCCGAAGGCAGTTTGGTGGGGAGGTGACTGCTTGGATGAGTGGAATCAGCAGTAATTTTCCAGGTTTTTTTCTTCGTTTTGGTGATGAACAGGTCTTTTAATGTTGGTAGCTGACATCCAGTGATCGTCCCTGCGGAGTCAGCCACCGACTGCCACCCGGACTTGCACTTGGCCGAGCTGGTGGAAAACAAAATGGTGGCAGAGGTGGCTCTCAATGGTGGCTGAGTAAAAAGTCGGCAGAATATGCCCTGATAGGTGAAGTTTCCTAAACTGTCCTTGGAAGAACAACCTTTGCAGGGCTTTCCTAGTGATCAGTGTAATGTGCTTGTCCCACATCAGTGTTTTGGTAGTCCCCAGGAGTTTGAGTGGCTTGACTACAGAAACAGCCTGACCAGTGGCGGCAGGTCAATCCTCATTTCCATTGTCTCGATAGCATTCAGCTCCAGGTTGTTGTGAACCCAGCGTGCTGCAAGTCAGAGCTCCTCTCTTCGATAGCAGCACACGTCAAGACCAACTACAGTCTGGGAACTCACACCAGGAAATTTGCAGATGCTGGAAATTCAAACAACAACACACACAAAATGCTGGTGGAACACAGCAGGCCAGGCAGCATCTACAGGGAGAAGCACTGTCGATGTTTCGGGCCAAGACCCTTCATCAGGACTAACCGAAAGGAAAGATATTAAGAGGACAGTCTGGGAACTTTAGGATTTGGATGGATTTGCCTGTGGAGGTACAGTCATTTGCAGAAAGTGAGAGCAGGAGGGATGAAAGAACACAGCCCAGCGGAAAGCTGCTGTTTTTGTGCTTACTAAGTTGGCCAAGCAGGAGCCCAGCCTTACATCCTGCACTGGGTCAGCTTCCTGTGCAGCAATTCTGGAACAATAGAGTTGAAGGCAGAGCCAAAATCCACAAACAAGATCCTCACATCAGGAATTCAGTTGCAGAGTAGCGTGAGGAGAGCATGGCCTGGATGTTGGGTGCTTGATGAAAGATGCACTCCTTGTAGGTGTGCTTGGCGGTGGGGAGGGATTTGTCTCTGATGGACTGGGTTGTCTCACCACTTTCTGTAAACTTTTCCATCCACGGGCACTGGTGTTTCCAAACCAGGTCCTGACGTAACCAGCCAGGATACATCTATGCTGCAGATGTTTGACAAAGTTTTACATTATATGCCGATTCTACACAAACTTCTAAGAAAGTAGAGGCGCTTCTGTGATACAACTTATGTGTGGTCTCAGGACAGATCCTCTGATGGGATCATGTCGATGAATCCTCTCCACCTCCAGTCTCCTGATGAGAACTGGCTCCACTGTTTCCATGAAGTAACAGAAGTACTCCCACGCACACAGCCATTGTTACCACGCTGACGGAATTTTCTTTTATATGTTAATATAATTGTGAAATACCCTGTAATTAAATGTGTTCATGAATATAATCCATCAATTTTCTAAATGATAGACATGTCACAAACTTTACCTTGAAGATTTTACATGATCAGTGTTTCAAGTTACAACACTGTTACAAATTGAGACAATAAACACAGAATGGAAGCCAGTAGCTCATTGTTAATAAACCACTGGCCGGCTGATTGCTGATACACACGACAAAAATAACATTTAAAGTGCACAGTTTTCAGGCCATGAAAAAGCTTTTCGCTCAGAGCAATGGTTGGCTCACACTGCTCTGAATAAAACTGGGAATGTGACTGGATCGAGGATCTGCAGCCTCTGATTTTGACAGTCCCATTTTTGGCATTTGGATAGATACATGGATGTAAAGAAGATAGAGGGATAGAGACATAGTTTGGGTGTTTCTGATTTTCTTTTTAGCTGTTTTGGTACAACATTGTGGGCTCAATGGCCTGTTCCTGTGCTGTACTGTTCTATGTTCCTTGTTCTCCCTCCTGTAGTTGATAATGAGCTCTTTTTTCCTGACGTTGAGTCGGAGGTTGTTGTTGTGGTGCCATTCAACCAGATTTTCAGTCTCCCTCCTATATGCCAATTTGTCACCAACTTTGATTTGGCCAACAACAGTGGTGTTGTCAGCAAACAAGTGTGGTGTTGGAGCTGTACCTAGCCTCGCAGTGATAGGTGTGAAGTGAGCAGAGCAGTGGCCAAGCACGCAGCCTTGTGGTGCCCCTGTGCAGAAGGTGATTGTGGGTGGAGATGTTGTTGTTATGACTGGGATATGGAAATGAAGAAATCGAGGATTCAGTTACACAAGGAGGTCTTGGAACTTGTTGATTAGCTTCAAGGGGATGGCAGTATTGAATGCTGAGCTGTAGCCAATGAAGAGCGTCCTCACTGTCCAGAGCTGAGGGAAGAGCCAATGAGATGGCATCTGTTGTTGACCAGATCCAAGTCACTCCTTGGGCAGGAGTTGGTATGCTTGCTGACCAACCTCTCAAAGCACCTGTCTCAATGACCACCATCCCGTTGCACTCACATCCATCATCATGAAGTGTTTGGAGAGGCTCGTCATGAGGCATATCAAGACCCTGCTGCCCCCCTCACTGGACCCCCTGCAGTTTGCGTACCGTCCCACCCCTCAACAGATGATGCCATTGCCACCACCCTCCACCTGGCCCTCACCCACCTGGACAAAAAAGACACATACGTTCGGATGCTGTTCATGGACTTTAGTTCAGCATTCAACACAGTCATCCCTCAGAAACTGATTGGAAAGCTGAGCCTACTGGGCCTGAACACTTCCCTCTGCAACTGGATCCTAGACTTCCTGACTGGGAGACCTCGGACGGTCCAGATCGGGAGCAGCATCTCCAACACCATCACATTGAGCACGGGGGGGCTCCACAGGGCTGCGTGCTCAGTCCACTGCTGTTCTCTCTGCTGACCCATGACTGTGCTGCAACACACAGCTCGATGGGTCTCATCAGAGAGACCCATGAGCTTACAGAGAGGCGGTGCAGCGGCTAACGGACTGGTGCAGAGCCAACGACCTGTCTCTGAATGTGAACAAAACAAAAGAGATGGTTGTTGACTTCAGGAGAGCACAGAGCGACCACTCCTCGCTGAACATCGACGGCTTCTCGGTAGAGATTGTAAACAGCACTAAATTTCTTGGTGTTCACCTGGCGGAGAATCTCACCTGGTCCCTCAACACCAGCTCCATAGCAAAGAAAGCCCAGCAGCATCTCTACTTTCTGTGAAGGCTGAGGAAAGTCCATCTCCCACCCTCTATTCTCACCACATTCTACAGGGGTTGTATTGAGAGTAGCCTGAGCAACTGCATCACTGCCTGGTTTGGAAATTGCACCGTCTCGGATCGCAAAACCCTGCAGCGAATAGTGAGGTCAGCTGAGATCATCGGGGGCTCTCTTCCTGCCATCATGGACGTTTACATGACACGCTGCATCCGCAAAGGAAACAGCATTATGAAAGACCCCACACACACCCCTCATACAATCTCTTCTCTCTCCTGCCGTCTGGGAAAAGGCACCAAAGCATTCGAGCTCTCACGACCAGACTATGTAACAGTTTCTTCCCCCAAGCCATCAGAGTCCTCAATACCCAGAGTCTAGACTGACATCTAGATCATTTATTATTATATTGAAATTTGTCCTCTTCTGTGCCTATTGTCTTGTTTATTAATTATTGTACTGTCCTGCACTGTTCTGTGCACTTTATGTAGTTCTGTGCAAGTCTGTAGTCTAGTGCAGTTTTTATGTCGTTTTATCTAGTGTATCTTTGAGCTGTCTCACATAGTCTAGTGTAGTTCTGTGTTTCATGTAGCACCAGGGTCCTGGAGGAACGTTGATTCATTGCTCATCCTGCTGAAGTCTACAAAGCAGGAGGCCCATTCATGATGCAGAAGCTGACTGAGCTCTTCCAGTCCATGTGGAACGAAGGAAAGGTCCCGCAACAGTTGAAAGATGCCTGCATAGTCCACATCTACAAGAGGAAAGGCAACCGCCAGACTTGTGACAATCACCGAGGCATCTCCCTCCTGTCCATAGCTGGGAAGATCTTGGCTCACGTCCTGCTTAATCGCCTTCTCCAACACCTTGAGCAAGGTCTCCTCCCAGAAAGCCAGTGTGGCTTCCGTGCAGAGCGTGGAACTGTCGACATGATATCTGCTACACGCCAACTCCAGGAAAAATGTCAAGAGCAGCACAGCGACCTCTTTATGACCTTCGTGGATCTGACCAAGTCATTTGATACGGTCAGCAGAGATGGCTTATGGAAGATAATGGAGAAGTCTAGCTGCCCCAGCAGGTTCATCACGATTGTTCGGTAGTTCCACGATGGTATGATGGTGAAAGTTTTGGATGATGGTGACGAGTCAGAAGCCTTCCCAGTGACAAATGGTGTGAAGCAAGGATGCGTTCTCGCCCCTACACTCTTTAACATGGTCTTCTCTGCTGTGCTGACTGATGCCTTCTGCGATTGTCAGGATGGTATACACGTCAGATACAGGACTGGCGGTGGGCTATTCAACCTCCGGTGTCTACAGGCTGTTACAAAGGTAAAGGAGACCTCTTATTCGCTGATGATTGCACCCTCAACGCCAGCACAGAGCAGAAGATGCAGTGAGAAATGGACTGCCTCTCACGAGCCTGTGACAACTTCGGACTTACAATCAGCAGCAAAAAGACCGAAGTTATGTACCAGCCCGCCCTGGAAAGCCCTCCCAGGAACCACACATCACAGTAAAGGGGCAGAAGCTACTGGCAGTTGACAGCTTTTCTTATCTGGGCAGTACTCTATCACGAGATGCAGAGATCAGCAACAGAATTTGCCAAAGCCAGTGCCGCCTTTGGGAGACTCCATGAGAATGTATGGGAGCGGAGAGGACTCAGCCTTACCACCAAGCTGAAGGTCTACCGAGCAGTGGTTCTCACCACCCTCCCCTATGCCAGCGAGACCTGGACTGTCTACAGCAGACACGCTGAACAGCTCAACCACTTCCACTTGAGCTGCCTCTGCAGACTTCTCCACGTACGATGGCAGGACAAAGCCCAGACTCGGAGGTGCTGGAGCGGGCTAGCACCCACAGCGTCTACCCCTCCTACAGAAAGCCCAAGCCAGATGGGCTGGCCATGTCGGCAGGATGTCTGACAGTCGACTACCAAAACAGCTGCTGTATGGAGAGCTGAGCCAGGGCAAGCGCTCAGTTGGAGGGCAGAAGAAACGTTTCAAAGACTGCCTCAAAGCGTCCCTCAAAGACCTCAACATCAATCCCAGTAGCTGGGAATCGCTTGCTCTGGACCGCCCAACCTGGTGGAGCAGGACCACTAAAGGAGCGTGTGCAGCAGAAATCAGACGCACCGCAGAGGCTCAGAGGAAACTCGCTGCGCGCGAGGCTCGAACTACCTCCACTTCCACTGCAGCACCTATCCTCATGTGTCCCACATGTGGGCGAGCTTTCAGGGCCCGGATTGGCCTCACCAGTCACCTCCGGACCCACAGTCACAAACCCTCCACCTGACAGAAATCGTGGTCGTCTTCGACTCCGAAGGACGAACAACAACAGTGTAGTTTTGTGTTTCATGTAGCACCAGGGTCCTGGAGGAACGTTGTTTCGTTTTTACTGTGTTCTGTACCAGCAGTTTATGGTTGAAATGACAATAAACTTGACTCGACTTGTCTTGATCACAGTGGATGTAAGTGGCAAGGACGATAGTCATTGAGGCAGGTTACCACGTTCTTCTTGGGCCCTGGTATGACTGAAGCCTGCTTGAAGCATCCATTTCATAGTCCCTCAGCAATAGAACAGCACAGCACAGTGCAGGCCTTTCAGCCCACATTGATCAACCCTTCCCTCCTACAATGCTTCCATTTTTCTTCCATCCATGTACTTATCTAGCTAGTGTATCGGCCTATGCCATCAGCCTGGTGAGCTTTTGCACTTACCACACCCGTGTAAAGAAAACCTACCTCTGAAGTTCCCTCTGTATTTTCCTCCAGTTGCCTTAAAATTATGCCCTCACGAGTTCGCCATTTCCACTCTGGGAAAAAGATGCTGTCGGTGCAATCTATCAGTGCTTCCTGACATCATATACTGTGTATCCGTATCAAATCACCCCTCATCCTCCTTCGCTCCTGCTCACTCAACCTCTCCTCATAAGACGTGCTCTCCAAACCAGGCAGCATCCTGGTAAATCTCCTCTGCACTCTCTCTAATGCTCCCACATCCAGAACTGAGTACAATACTCCGAGTGTGGTCTCACCAGAGTTCTATGGAGATGTAACATGAATTCATAACTTTTGAACTCAATCCCCGGACTAATCTCAGGAAATACATCATCTGGCTTCTTAAGCACCCTACTGACTTGCACTGCAACTTGGAGGGACCTATGGACATGGAGCCCGAGGTCTCTCTGTTCCTCCACATTGCTGAGAATCCTGCCACTAACCCTGCATTCTGCCTTCAAATTCAACCTTGCAAAGTGAACCTCTTCACTCTTTCTTGGCTTGAGCTCCGCCTGCCACTTCTCAGCCTGTCGACGTTGCATTATAACTTACGACAATCTTCTACACTGTCCCCAATGCCACCAACCATGTAAAAGTACTAACCCACTCTTCCACTTCCTCAGCAAAACACAGCTGCTGTCTGCTTTGATCGCCACTTGTTTGAATTCCCCATTGTTCACCCTCCTGGTTTACTTTCTTGTTCCCGATTTCCTTTCTTTTTAACTTTGCTGTGTTCTGAATCTATTCCAAGGATTTTGTAACTTCTCTGACCTTTCCCAGCCTACATCTTCTTGTTCTTTCAGTGTATTACACTGTTTAACTTCCTTCATCAGACACAATTTGTTCAACACGCCTTCCAACCCCCTCGTGAGATATATTTTTGCTGGGAGCCAGGAGTTGTCTCATTCGCTCGCTGCTGCTGCTTGTCCCTCCTGTATTTCTCCAGTTACTTTATTTGGTCCCACTTCACCTTATCTCCTTGAAAGTAATTATTTTAGGCTAACTCAGTTATTTTTAAGACTTGGAGTTTCTCAGAACTTCCAGAGAGATATGTACTCTGAGATTATTGTTGCACATTATCAGATTGGAAACATCCTTTTTTGAGCTGGCTCCACATTTTATTCTAGTAAACAGTTTGAAAGATGTGCGGAAATTAGTTTTCATGTCAGCCGCATACAATGTAAACACCCAGTCAACAGGCTCCTACCTCCCTGTTTACAAATGCCCTGTTTATGGGCACCTCCTGTATCATCATCATCATGTGCCAGACTCTGCCAGAGCCTCGGTGACCACTTTCTTCTACTGCGATCTGTCAGCAGTCAAACCTCTGGCGGTGAGGCTGGTCCACTTCTTGAAGTTGTCGATCCAGGTTGTCCTTTGTCTGCCTCGGGAGCGGTTTCCTTCTACTCTGCCTTCAAGCTCAGTGTGTTGCAGTGTGTCATCAGCCCTTGAGATGCGTCCAAAATAACGCAGGTTCCTTTGGAGAATGGTTTCCAGAAGTATTGGTTTCGTGCTAATCTTTTCTAGGATGAAGTTGTTGGATCTCCATTCAATGTACGATACCCTGAGGATCTGTCTGTACGTCCACATCGCAGGTGCTGTCAACTAGCTGTCTTCAGCTGCTTTGACGGTCCATGTTTCACAGCCATGTGGGGCTACTGGCCAGACGAGACTCTTGAGGAGGTGTATCTTGGTGTCAGCACTCACAGATCGATCTTTCCAGATGTTTCAGAGTTCGGTGGTGCTTGTGTGTGCCATTGTTAGCCTTCGCCTTATTTCCTTGCTGCATTCGTTTCTGTCATTTAGTTCTGCACCAAGATATATAAAGGAAAACGCTTGTTCGATCTTGTATACCCACTATATACCAAAGACAATAAGAGTATAAGACATAGGAAATGAATTAGGCCATTTGGCCCTTTGAATCTGCTCCATCAATCAATCATGGCTGATCTTTTTCTCCCCTTCTCAGTCCCACCCCACGGCCTTCACCCCATAACCTTTGATGCCGTGTCCAATCAAGACCCTTTGCCTTAAATACACCCAACAACATGGCCTCCACAGCTACCTGTGGTAACAAATTCCACAAATTCACCACCCTCTGACTAAAGAAATCCCTCCACATTTCTGTTTTAAATGGATGTTCCTCTATCCCGAGGCTGTGCCCTTTCATCCTAGACCACATCCCCCACCGTGGGAAATATCCTTTCCGTATCTCCTCTGTCTAGGCCTTTCAACATTCGAAAGGTTTCAATGAGATCCCCCCCTCATCCAATGAGTACAGACCCAGAGCCATCAAACATACCTCGTATGATAACCCTTTCATCCCCAGAATCATCCTTGTGAACCTCCTCTGGACCCTCTCCAATGCCAGCACATCTTTTCTAAGATGAGGAGCCCAAAACTATTCACAATACTCAAGGTGAGGCCTCACCAGTACCTTATAAAGCCTCAGTATCACGTCCCTGCTCTTGTCTTCTAGACCTCTTGAAATGTGTGCTAGCATTGCATTTGCCTTCCTCACCACCGACTCAACCAGCAAGTTATCCTTTATGTTGTTCTACACAAGGACTACCAAGTCCCCCTGCATCTCAGATTTTTGGATTTTCTCCCCATTTAGAAAATAATCTGCACCTTTATTTCTACAACCAAAGTGCATGGCCATGCATTTTCCAACATTGTATTTCATTTGCCACTTCCTTGCCCATTCTCCAAATCTGTCTAAGTCCTTCTGCATCCTACCTGTTTACTTGACATTACCTGTCCCTCCACTATTGTTTGTATCAGCTGCTAACTTGGCAACAAAGCCATCCATTCCATCATCTAAATCATTGATATACAGCATAAAAAGAAGTGGTCCCAACACCGACCCCTGCAGAACACCGCTTGTCACTGGCAGCCAACCAGACAAGGATCCTTTTATTCCCATTCACTGCCTCCTACCAATCAGCCACTGCTCTAACCATGTTAGTAACTTTCCTGTAATACCATGGGCTCTTAACTTGGTAAGCAGCCTCATGTGTGGCACCTTTTCAAAGGCCTTCTGAAAGTCCAAATACACAACATCCACTGCATCCCCTTTATCTGTCCTACTTGTAATCTCCTGATAGAATTCCACCAGGTTCATCTGGCAGGATTTTCCCTGAAGGAAACCACGCTGACTTTGTCCTACATCACAAGTACTTCATTACCTCATCCTTAACAATTGACTCCAACATCTTCCCAACCACTGAGGTCAGACTAACTGGTCTATAATTTCCTTTCTGCTGCCTTCCTCCTTTCTTAAAGAGTGGTGTGACTTTTGCAATTTTCCAGTCCTCTGGCACCATGTCAGAGTCCAACAATTTTTGAAAGATCATTACTAATGCCTCCGCAATCTCTACTGCTACCTCTTTCAGAATCCTGGGGTGCAGTTCATCTGATCTGGTTGACTTTTGTACCCTTAGGTCTTTCAGCTTTTTGACCACCTTCTCCATTGTAATAGTAACTGTACTCACTTCTCTTCCCTCGCTCCCTTCAACACCTGACACATCGCTATTGTATTCCAAGGTGAAAGCTGATGCAAAATGCTCATTTAGTTCATCTGCCATCTCCTTGTCCCCCGTTATTATTCCTCCAGCTTCATTTTCTCATGGTCCTATATCCACTCTCATCTCTCTTTTTTTTACATAATATTTGAAAAAACTTTTACTATGCACTCTCAGAGCATAGAACACACACGAAATGCTGCAGGCCAGGCAGCATCTATGGAAAAAAGTACAGTCGATGTTTCCGGCTGAAACCCTTCCGCAGGACTGGAGAAAAAAAGCTGAGGAGTAGATTCTAAAGGTGAGGGGTGGGAGAGAGAAATGCCAGGCGATAGGTGAAACTTGGAGGGGGAGAGATGAAGCAAGTAATTCCTCAGATTTTTATCTCCAGTCCTGCCAAAGGGTCTCGGCCTGAAACGTCGACTGTTCTCTTTTCTATAGCTGCTGCCTGGCCTGCTGAGTTCCTCCAGCATTTTCTGTGTGTGCTTGAATTTCCAGCATCTACAGATTTTCTCTTGTTTGTGACTGTCCGATTTGATATTATTTGCTAGCTTGCTTTCATATTTCGTCTTTTCGCTCCTAATGATTCTTTTAGTTGCTCTTTGTAGGGTTTTAAAAGCTTCCCAGTCCTCTGTCTTCTCACTAATTTTTGCTTTGTTGTATGCCCTCTCTTTTAGCTTTGCATTAGCTTTGACTTCCCTTGTCAGCCACGGTTGTACTATTTTGCTTTTTGAGTAGTTCTTCATTTTTTGCAATACATCTATCCTGCTTTTTCCTAATTTTTCCTGGAAACTCACACTGTTTCTGCTCTGCTGTCATCCCTGCCAGCATCTCCTTCCAATTCACTCTGGCCAACTCCTCTCTCATACCTCTGTAATACTCCACTGAAATACTGCTACACCCATCTTTACTTTCTATCAAATTTCGTTTTTTTTGTAATTTTTTTTATTGAAGTTCACCATCAAACAAACATTTCCATAAGATGTATTTCAGATACTGTACATATATATCATATATTCATAGTTGCCAAAATCTCCACATAATATTTATCTGAGGTATACACTTATAGAAAAGAGAGGAAAGAAAGAACAAGTGAAAGGAGAAAACTATGTACAAGTAGGGAGTGATCTTTTTTTACAACATATTCATTGATTTGTGAGAATAAAATCAGGCCCATGAGGCATTATGTAGTTAAATCATTTTTCCCAGTATGAATCAAATTGTTCCAGCTTATGATTAACAGATGCTGCTATCTTCTCCATTTTGTAAATGTCTATTGTAATTTCCATCCATGCATTTAAGGTTGGGCTCTCCTGTGATAACCATTTCCTGGTAAGAGTCTTTTTACCAGCCACCAACAGTATATTCATTAAATATTTATCTCTTTTCAACCATTCTTGAGGTACATATCCAAAATATATGGTCGTTGAACTATTATTGTGATCACTGCCTCCTAAGGATTTGTTTACCTTAAGCTCCCTAACTGCTTTTGGTTCATTACATAACGCCCATCCAG
Organism: Hypanus sabinus; assembly: GCF_030144855.1. Classification (NCBI taxonomy): domain Eukaryota; kingdom Metazoa; phylum Chordata; class Chondrichthyes; order Myliobatiformes; family Dasyatidae; genus Hypanus; species Hypanus sabinus. Next base: position 157,931,764 of record NC_082715.1, on the reverse strand, counting down.
TATAGCTGATCTTCTAGTAAACTCAACAAGCTGCTCTAAAAAGCTATCTTGTAGGCATTCAACAAATTCACTCTCTTGAGATTCATTACCAACCTGATTTTCTCAGTCTCCCATGACTACCATAACATTGCCCTTATACGAATGAGTTCTCTTAATGTAATTCAATTAGTATTGGAATGGCAGAACTAATTTCCTTTCCTTCTCCACGTTTAGTAATTGTTCTTCTCAGTTTTTGCCTAAATGAAAAGGAGACCAAGAACTCTAATATTGTTAGTTTATTAGATTCCCTATCCTGGAATGTGGCTTGCAGTTTTCTTTGGAATTTGATAGAGCAGAATGTCAACTTTCAACATAAGTGCAATTAACTGTGCGTAAAATCGAAGGCCAGGGTTGAATCACAGCAAACATTGAAATGTTCAGCCTTTGTCTCATCATGTTGAGTTAACCCTTAGACCTACTCCAGGATTAATCCTGTAAAAAGCACAGAGAAAGTGAACCAAAGTTAAAGAATGAAAAGGCACAGAAAGAACAGGCAAAGGATAATAATGACTACCTCAGTGTTTGACAAGAAACAATTGAGGTATTTCAAAAGAGATGGTTGTTGATTTCAGGAGGGCATGAAGCGACCACTCTCCACTGAACATTGATAGCTCTGTTCAGATCATTGAGAGCACCAAATTTCTTGGTGTTCACCTGATGGAGAATCTCACCTGGTCCCTGAACACCAGCTCCATAGCAAAGAAAGCCCAGCAGCGTCTCTGCTTTCTGCGAAGGCTGAAGAAAATCCATCTCCCACCCCCCATCCTCATCACATTCTACAGGGGTTGTATTGAGAGCATCCTGAGCAACTGCATCACTGCCTGGTTTGGAAATTGTACTGTCTCAGATCGCAAGACCCTGCAGCGGATAGTGAGGTCAGCTGAGAAGATCATCGGGGTCTCTCTTCCTGCCAACACGGACATTTACACTACACGCTGCATCAGCAAAGCTAACAGCATTATGAAGGACCCCATGCACCCCTCATACAAACTCTTCTCCCTCCTGCATCTGGGAAAAGGCTCTGAAGCATTCAGGCTCTCACAACCAGACTGTGTAACAGTTTCTTCCCCCAAGCCATCAGACTCCTCAATACCCTGAGCCTGGACTGACATCTACATCATTTATTATTTTATTGTATTTTGTCCTCTACTGTGCCTATTGTCTTGATAATTAATTACTGTATTGCCCTGCACTGTTTTGTGCACTTTATGTAGTTGTTTCATGTAGCAATAGACAATAGACAGTAGGTGCAGGAGTAGGCCATTCGGCCCTTCTAGCCAGCACCGCCATTCACTGTGATCATGGCTGATCATACACAATCAGTACCCCGTTCCTGCCCTCTCCCCTTATCCCTTGACCTCGCTATCTATAAGAGCTCTATCTAACTCTCTCTTGAATGCATCCAGAGACTTGGCCACTGCCTTCTGGGGCACAGCATTCCACATATCCACCACTCTCTGGGTGAAAAAGTTTTTCTGCATCTCTGTTCTAAATGGCCTACACCTTATTCTTAAACTGTGGCCTCTAGTTCTGGACTCACCCATCAGCGGGAACATGCTTCCTGCCTCCAGTGTGTCCAATCCCTTAATAATCTTATATGTTTCAATCAGATCCCCTCTCATCCTTCTAAATTCCAGTGTATACAAGCCCAGTCTCTCCAATCTTTCAACATATGACAGTCCCGCCATTCCGGGAATTAACCTTGTGAACCTACGCTGCACTCCCTCAATAGCAAGAATGTCCTTCCTCAAATTTGGAGACCAAAACTGCACACAATACTCCAGGTGGGGTCTCACCAGGGCCCTGTACAGCTGCAGAAGGACCTCTTTACTCCTATACTCAATTCCTCTTGTTATAAAAGCCCAGCATGCCATTAGCTTTCTTCACTGCCTGCTGTATCTGGATGCTTACTTTCAGTGACTAATGTACAAGAACACCTAGATCTCGTTGTACTTCCCCTTTTCCTAACTTGACTCCATTTAGATAGTAATCTGCCTTCCTGTTCTTGCCACCAAAGTGGATAACCTCACATTTATCCACATTAAACTGCATCTGCCATACATTTGCCCACTCACCCAACCTGTCCAAGTCACCCTGCATTCTCATAACATCCTCCTGACATTTCACACTGCCACCCAGCTTTGTGTCATCAGCAAATTTGCTAATGTTACTTTTAATCCCTTGTAATGTTGCAATAACAACCTGGCGCTCGATGTCAGTAAGAGCAAGGACTTCAGGAAGGGGAATTTGAGGGAACACACACCAAGGATGAACGAGGGGTCAGCCAGCAGTGGAAAGGATGAACTATTTCCAGTTCCTGGGTGTCAACATCTCTGAGGATCTATCCGGGGCCCAACATATTGATGCAATGACAAAGAAGGCACAACAGTGGCTGTACTAGGAGTTTGAGGAGACGATATGTCACGACAGACTCTTGCAAATTTCTACAGCTGTACCGTAGAGAGTGTTCCAACTGTTTGGTATGGAGCGGCCACTGCACACGATCGGAAAAAGACTGCAGAGGGTTGCAAACACATCCAGTTCCATCACACATATCTTCAAACGGCAACGTCTCGAGAGGGTCACCACCCGGTACATGTCTTTTTCATTATTACCATCAGGGAGGAGGTACAGGAAACTGATGACTCATACTCAACAGCTTCTTCCCCCCCGTCATCAGATTTCTGAATGGACATTGAACCCGCCCACAAACACAACCGCTCTATATTTCCACTTTTTAATTGAATGTTTTAATGACTGTCATTTATGTCTTCTCATGTATTGCACTGTACTGCTGCCACAAAACAACAAGCTTCACGCCACGTCAGTGGTAGTAAGCTTGATTCTGGTTCTGCAGTGAAACCAGGCTTCTGTGCCCGCTGCTTGATGGAGTGGTGAGGGGCTGGCGTACCCTTCAGCAACGTGGGCCGCAGGTGGGCACAGCTCTCTCAGGCTGAGGGCACATGGTAGAACGCCTGGCAAAGGCGTAGCAGTCAAGAAAACTGGCCCACCGCACAAAACCTGCTGGAGGAACTCAGCAGGCCAGGCAGCATCTACGGGGACAAAGTTCAGTCAATATTTTGGGCCGAAACCCTCCGGCAAGATTAGGCCATGTTGGCTCATTGCCTGCTCTGCCATTCGATCACAGATTAAACATTTTTCCCCTCAAGCCTATTCCCCGTCTTCTCCTCGCGATCAAGAATCTATCTCCCTGTGCTTTAAATTTAACCAACGACTCTCTGTTCTGAGGAGCAAGGCAGAGGGGAGGTGGAGGTTCTGAAACCAGAATAGAGGGAGTTAGGAAGGAAGCTGAGAAGCAGGACCCCAAGGGTAGTAAACTCTGATTGCTGCCTGTGCCACGCGACAGTGGGGATAGCAATAGAATGATGTGGCAGATAAATGTGTGGCTGAAGAATTGGAGCAGGGAATAGGGGTTCAGATTTCCGGAGAATTGGGACCTCTTCTACGGCGGGTGTGAACAGTACAAAATGGACAGGCTGCACTTGAACCCGAGAGGGGCCAATATTCTCGCAGGCAGGTTTACCAGAGCTGTTGATGGTGGTTTAAACCAACATGGCAGGGGATGGGAACCAGGATGATAAAACTGAGGATGAGCCGGCAGGTTTACAAGGAGATGATGGATGAAACAGGAAAAGGATAGGTCTGGTCCTTGGTCCTTGGGATTGTGCTGGGAAGTTCCAGTTCATTTATTGTTACGTTTCAGCTCGGGTTATTTACTTGTGTATTTGTGGGTCACCGGGGTGTGATGGTCACCATTGGTGTGAGACTGGATGGGTTCACTCTCCAGCCTGGTCTGTTTATCACAATAAAACTGTTGTTGAGTTAAAGAGCTTCCTCGTCTGTCATTATGGACCAAATGACATGATAAAAGATTTGCTAAGTGTGGACGTGGACAGTTTATTTTCCTAGCAAGTGAGAGGCCTTTAAAAGTGAAATTTTGAGAGTCCAGGCAGTCCCCGGGTTATGAACGAGTTCCGTTCCTGAGTCCGTCTTTGTTGGATTTGTACGTAAGTCGGAACAAGTACATCCGGTATTATTTAGCGTCAGTTAGTCAAACATTTGTCTTAGTATATATTTTACCTTTCTATGCATATAAAACACTTAAGAAACATATGTATTCCAATAATTAAACCACTGTGTTGCTTAATAATAATTGTAGCTTTCATCGGGGCAGGGCCTTTCACATGCTCCATTATTCTCACTTTATCTGTTATCCTTTAAAATTGTTCAGATCATTGACCACCTGTAGCCTAACAATTTTCCAATGATCGATGGCGTTTCACTTCTTTCCTAGCGCTTTATTATTTCCACTTTAATTTCAATCGTGATCGCTTCTCAGCACTCAGCTTCTCAGTCTCAGTACAGCAATTGTGGGTGTAGAGAGTAGAACTGTACTGAGACACACAATTGTGGGAGTAGAGATAGTGGAGATATACTGAGACACAGATCTACTCTCTCTACACCCACAACTGTGTGTCTCAGTACAGCTCTACTCTCTACACCCACGATTGTGTGTCTCAGTACAGCTCTACCTCCTACACCCATGATTGTGTGTCTCTCTCTACTCAATCTACACCGACGACTGTGTGTCTCAATACAGCTCTACTCTGCCCACCCCCATGATTGTGTATCTCAGTACAACTCTACTCTCTCTACACCCATGATTATGTGTCTCAGTACAGCTCTACTCTCTCTACTCCCACGACTGTGTGTCTCAGTACAGCTCTACTCTGCACACACCAATCATTGAGTGTCTCAGTACAGACCTACTCTCTACACTCACGATTGTGTGTCTCAGTACAGCTCTACCTCCTACACAGACGATTGTGTGTCTCTCTCTACTCTCTCTACACCCACGATTGTGTGTCTCAGTACAGCTCTAGTCCCTACACCCACAACTGTGTGTCTCAGTACAGCTCTACTCTCTATACCCATGATTGTGTGACTCAGTACAGCTCTACTCTCTCTACACCCACGATTGTGTGTCTCAGTACAGCTCTACTCTCTCTACACCCACGATTGTGTGTCTCAGTACAGCTCTACCTCCTACACCCACGGTTGTGTGTCTCTCTCTACTCTCTCTACACCCACGATTGCGTGTCTCAGTACAGCTCTACTCTCTACACCCACGATTGTGTGTCTCAGTACAGCTCTACCTCCCACACACACGATTGTGTATCTCTCTCTACTCTCTCTACACCCACGATTGTGTGTCTCAGTACAGCTCTACTCTCTACACCCACGATTGTGTGTCAGTAGAGCTCACACCCTACACCCATGATTGTGTGTCTCAGTACAGCTCTACTCTCTACACCCACGATTGTGTGTCAGTAGAGCTCAACACCCTACACCCATGATTGTGTGTCTCAGTACAGCTCTACACTCTACACCCACGATTGTGTGTCTCAGTACAGCTCTTCTCTCTACACCCACGATTGAGTGTCTCAGTACAGCTCTACTCTCTACACCCATGATTGTGTGTCTCAGTACAGCTCCACTCTCTCTACACCCACGATTGTGTGTCTCAGTGCAGCTCTACTCTCTACACCCACGATTGTGTATCTCAGTACAGCTCTACTCCCTACACCCACGATTGTGTGTCTAAGTACACCTATACTCTCTACACCCACGATTGTGTGTCTCAGTACAGCTCTACACTCTACACCCACGATTGTGTGTCTCAGTACAGCTCTACTCTCTATACCCATGATTGTGTGACTCAGTACAGCTCTACTCTCTCTACACCCACGATTTTGTGTCTCAGTACAGCTCTACTCTCTCTACACCCACGATGGTGTGTCTCAGTACAGCTCTACCTCCTACACCCACGATTGTGTGTCTCTCTCTACTCTCTCTACACCCACGATTGTGTGTCTCAGTACAGCTCTACTCTCTACACCCACGATTGTGTGTCTCAGTACAGCTCTACCTCCCACACACACGATTGTGTGTCTCTCTCTACTCTCTCTACACCCACGATTGTGTCAGTACAGCTCTACTCTCTCTATACACATGATTGTGTGTCTCAGTACAGCTCTACTCCCTACACCCACGATTGTGTGTCTAAGTACACCTATACTCTGTACACCCACGATTGTGTGTCTCAGTACAGCTCTACTCTCTACACCCACGATTGTGTGTCTCAGTACAGCTCTACTCTCTATACCCATGATTGTGTGACTCAGTACAGCTCTACTCTTTCTACACCCACGATTGTGTGTCTCAGTACAGCTCTACTCTCTCTACACCCACGATTGTGTGTCTCAGTACAGCTCTACCTCCTACTCCCACGATTGTGTGTCTCTCTCTACTCTCTCTACACCCACGATTGTGTGTCTCAGTACAGCTCTACTCTCTACACCCACGATTGTGTGTCTCAGTACAGCTCTACCTCCCACACACACGATTGTGTATCTCTCTCTACTCTCTCTACACCCACGATTGTGTGTCTCAGTACAGCTCTACTCTCTACTCCCACGATTGTGTCTCAGTACAGCTCTACTCTGACCACACCCATGATTGTGTGTCTCAGTACAGCTCTACCTCCCACACACACGATTGTGTATCTCTCTCTACTCTCTCTACACCCACGATTGTGTGTCTCAGTACAGCTCTACTCTCTACTCCCACGATTGTGTCTCAGTACAGCTCTACTCTGACCACACCCATGATTGTGTGTCTCAGTACAGCTCTACTCTCTCTACACCTATGTCTGTGTGTCTCAGTACAGCTCTACTCTGCCCACACCCATGATTGTGTGTTTCAGTACAGCTCTACTCCCTACACCCACGATTGTGTGTGTCACTACAGCTCTGCTCTCTCTACACCCATGCTTGTGTGTCTCAGTACAGCTGTACTCCCTCTACACCCATTACTGTGTGTCTCAGTACAGCTCTACTCTGCCCACGCCAATGATTGTGTCTCAGTACAGCTCTACTCTCTACACCCACGATTGTGTGTCTCAGTACAGCTCTACTCTCTCTACCCAAACGATTGTGTGTCTCAGTACAGATCTACTCTCTACACCCACGATTGTGTCTCAGTACAGCTCTACTCTCGCTACACCCACGTTTGTGTGTCTCAGTACAGCTCTACTCCCTCTACACCCACGACTGTGTGTCTCAGTACAGCTCTACTCTCTACACCCACGATTGCGTGTCTCAGTACAGCTCTACTCTCTCTACCCCCACGATTGTGTGTCTCAGTACAGCTCTACTCTCTACACCCACGATTGTGTGTCTCAGTACAGCTCCACTCTCTCTACACCCACGATTGTGTGTCTCAGTGCAGCTCTACTCTCTACACCCACGATTGTGTATCTCAGTACAGCTCTACTCTCTATACCCATGATTGTGTGACTCAGTACAGCTCTACTCTCTCTACACCCACGATTGTGTCTCAGTACAGCTCTACTCTCTCTACACCCACGATTGTGTGTCTCAGTACAGCTCTACCCCCTACACCCACGATTGTGTGTCTCTCTCTACTCTCTCTACACCCACGATTGTGTGTCTCAGTACAGCTCTACTCTCTACACCCACGATTGTGTGTCTCAGTACAGCTCTACCTCCCACACACACGATTGTGTGTCTCTCTCTACTCTCTCTACACCCACGATTGTGTCAGTACAGCTCTACTCTCTCTATACACATGATTGTGTGTCTCAGTACAGCTCTACTCTCTACACCCACGATTGTGTGTCTCAGTACAGCTCTACTCCCTACACCCACGATTGTGTATCTCAGTACAGCTCTACTCCCTACACCCACGATTGTGTGTCTAAGTACACCTATGTACACCCACGATTGTGTGTCTCAGTACAGCTCTACTCTCTACACCCACGATTGTGTGTCTCAGTACAGCTCTACTCTCTATACCCATGATTGTGTGACTCAGTACAGCTCTACTCTTTCTACACCCACGATTGTGTGTCTCAGTACAGCTCTACTCTCTACACCCACGATTGTGTGTCTCAGTACAGCTCTACCTCCCACACACACGATTGTGTATCTCTCTCTACTCTCTCTACACCCACGATTGTGTGTCTCAGTACAGCTCTACTCTCTACTCCCACGATTGTGTCTCAGTACAGCTCTACTCTGACCACACCCATGATTGTGTGTCTCAGTACAGCTCTACTCTCTGTACACCGATGTCTGTGTGTCTCAGTACAGCTCTACTCTGCCCACACCCATGATTGTGTGTTTCAGTACAGCTCTACTCCCTACTCCCACGATTGTGTGTGTCACTACAGCTCTGCTCTCTCTACACCCATGCTTGTGTGTCTCAGTACAGCTGTACTCCCTCTACACCCATTACTGTGTGTCTCAGTACAGCTCTACTCTGCCCACGCCAATGATTGTGTCTCAGTACAGCTTTACTCTCTACACCCACGATTGTGTGTCTCAGTACAGCTCTACTCTCTCTACCAAAACGATTGTGTGTCTCAGTACAGCTCTACTCTCTACACCCACGATTGCGTGTCTCAGTACAGCTCTACTCTCTCTACCCCCACGATTGTGTGTCTCAGTACAGCTCTACTCTCTACACCCACGATTGTGTGTCTCAGTACAGCTCCACTCTCTCTACACCCACGATTGTGTGTCTCAGTGCAGCTCTACTCTCTACACCCACGATTGTGTATCTCAGTACAGCTCTACTCTCTATACCCATGATTGTGTGACTCAGTACAGCTCTACTCTCTCTACACCCACGATTGTGTCTCAGTACAGCTCTACTCTCTCTACACCCACGATTGTGTGTCTCAGTACAGCTCTACCCCCTACACCCACGATTGTGTGTCTCTCTCTACTCTCTCTACACCCACGATTGTGTGTCTCAGTACAGCTCTACTCTCTACACCCACGATTGTGTGTCTCAGTACAGCTCTACCTCCCACACACACGATTGTGTGTCTCTCTCTACTCTCTCTACACCCACGATTGTGTCAGTACAGCTCTACTCTCTCTATACACATGATTGTGTGTCTCAGTACAGCTCTACTCTCTACACCCACGATTGTGTGTCTCAGTACAGCTCTACTCCCTACACCCACGATTGTGTATCTCAGTACAGCTCTACTCCCTACACCCACGATTGTGTGTCTAAGTACACCTATGTACACCCACGATTGTGTGTCTCAGTACAGCTCTACTCTCTACACCCACGATTGTGTGTCTCAGTACAGCTCTACTCTCTATACCCATGATTGTGTGACTCAGTACAGCTCTACTCTGTCTACACCCACGATTGTGTGTCTCAGTACAGCTCTACTCTCTACACCCACGATTGTGTGTCTCAGTACAGCTCTACCTCCCACACACACGATTGTGTATCTCTCTCTACTCTCTCTACACCCACGATTGTGTGTCTCAGTACAGCTCTACTCTCTACTCCCACGATTGTGTCTCAGTACAGCTCTACTCTGACCACACCCATGATTGTGTGTCTCAGTACAGCTCTACTCTCTGTACACCGATGTCTGTGTGTCTCAGTACAGCTCTACTCTGCCCACACCCATGATTGTGTGTTTCAGTACAGCTCTACTCCCTACTCCCACGATTGTGTGTGTCACTACAGCTCTGCTCTCTCTACACCCATGCTTGTGTGTCTCAGTACAGCTGTACTCCCTCTACACCCATTACTGTGTGTCTCAGTACAGCTCTACTCTGCCCACGCCAATGATTGTGTCTCAGTACAGCTTTACTCTCTACACCCACGATTGTGTGTCTCAGTACAGCTCTACTCTCTCTACCAAAACGATTGTGTGTCTCAGTACAGCTCTACTCTCTACACCCACGATTGTGTCTCAGTACAGCTCTACTCCCTCTACAACCACGACTGTGTGTCTCAGTACAGCTCTACTCTCTACACCCACGTTTGTGTGTCTCAGTACAGCTCTACTCTCTACACCCATGATTGCGTGTCTCAGTACAGCTCTACTCTCTCTACCCCCACGATTGTGTGTCTCAGTACAGCTCTACTCTCTCTACACCCACGATTGTGTCTCAGTACAGCTCTACTCTCTACACCCACGATTGTGTCTCAGTACAGCTCTACTCTCTCTACACCCACGTTTCTGTGTCTCAGTACAGCTCCACTGCCTCTGCACCCACGACTGCGTCTCAGTACAGCTCTACTCTCTACACCCACGATTGTGTGTCTCAGTACAGCTCTACCTCCTACACCCACGATTGTGTGTCTCTCTCTACTCTCTCTACACCCACGATTGTGTGTCTCAGTACAGCTCTACTCTCTACACCCACGATTGTGTGTCTCAGTACAGCTCTACTTCCCACACACACGATTGTGTGTCTCTCTCTACTCTCTCTACACCCACGATTGTGTCAGTACAGCTCTACTCTCTCTATACACATGATTGTGTGTCTCAGTACAGCTCTACTCTCTACACCCACGATTGTGTGTCTCAGTACAGCTCTACTCCCTACACCCACGATTGTGTATCTCAGTACAGCTCTACTCCCTACACCCACGATTGTGTGTCTAAGTACACCTATACTCTGTACACCCACGATTGTGTGTCTCAGTACAGCTCTACTCTCTACACCCACGATTGTGTGTCTCAGTACAGCTCAACTCTCTATACCCATGATTGTGTGACTCAGTACAGCTCTACTCTTTCTACACCCACGATTGTGTGTCTCAGTACAGCTCTACTCTCTCTACACCCACGATTGTGTGTCTCAGTACAGCTCTACCTCCTACACCCACGACTGTGTGTCAATCTCTCTACTCTCTCTACACCCACGATTGTGTGTCTCAGTACAGCTCTACTCTCTACACCCACGATTGTGTGTCTCAGTACAGCTCTACCTCCCACACACACGATTGTGTATCTCTCTCTACTCTCTCTACACCCACGATTGTGTGTCTCAGTACAGCTCTACTCTCTACTCCCACGATTGTGTCTCAGTACAGCTCTACTCTGACCACACCCATGATTGTGTGTCTCAGTACAGCTCTACTCTCTCTACACCGATGTCTGTGTGTCTCAGTACAGCTCTACTCTGCCCACACCCATGATTGTGTGTTTCAGTACAGCTCTACTCCCTACACCCACGATTGTGTGTGTCACTACAGCTCTGTTCTCTCTACACCCATGCTTGTGTGTCTCAGTACAGCTGTACTCCCTCTACACCCATTACTGTGTGTCTCAGTACAGCTCTACTCTGCCCACGCCAATGATTGTGTCTCAGTACAACTCTACTCTCTACACCCACGATTGTGTGTCTCAGTATAGCTCTACTCTCTCTACCCAAACGATTGTGTGTCTCAGTACAGCTCTACTCTCTACACCCACGATTGTGTCTCAGTACAGCTCTACTCTCTCTACACCCACGTTTGTGTGTCTCAGTACAGCTCTACTCCCTCTACACCCACGACTGTGTGTCTCAGTACAGCTCTACTCTCTACACCCACGATTGCGTGCCTCAGTACAGCTCTACTCTCTCTACCCCCACGATTGTGTGTCTCAGTACAGCTCTACTCTCTCTACACCCACGATTGGGTCTCAGTACAGCTCTACTCTCTACACCCACGATTGTGTCTCAGTACAGCTCTACTCTCTCTACACCCACGTTTCTGTGTCTCAGCACAGCTCTACTCCCTCTGCACCCACGACTGCATCTCAGTACAGCTCTACTCTCTACACCCACGATTGTGTGTCTCAGTACAGCTCTACTCTCTACACCCACGAGTGTGTGTCTGAGTACAGCTCTACTCTATACACCCATGATTGTGTGTCTCAGTACAGCTCCACTCTCTCTACACCCACGATTGTGTGTCTCAGTACAGCTCTACTCTCTACACCCACGATTGTGTGTCTCAGTACAGCTCTACTCACTACACCCACGATTGTGTGTCTAAGTACACCTATACACTCTACACCCACGATTGAGTGTCTCAGTACAGCTCTACTCTCTCCACACCCACAATTGTGTCTCAGTACAGCTCTACTCTCTCTATACCCATGATTGTGTGACTCAGTACAGCTCTACTCTCTCTACACCCACGATTGTGTGTCTCAGTACAGCTCTACTCTCTCTACACCCACGATTGTGTGTCTCAGTACAGCTGCACTCTCTACACCCACGATTGTGTCAGTACAGCTCTACTCTCTCTATACACATGATTGTGTGTCTCAGTACAGCTCTACTCTCTCTATACACATGATTGTGTGTCTCAGTACAGCTCTACTCCCTACAACCACGATTGTGTGTCTCAGTACAGCTCTACTCTTTCTGCACCCACGATTGTGTGTCTCAGAACAGCTCTACTCTCTCTACACCCAGGATTGTGTGTCTCAGTACAGCTCTACCTCCTACACCCACGATTGTGTGTCTCTCTCTACTCTCTCTACACCCACGATTGTGTGTCTCAGTACAGCTCTACTCTCTACACCCACGATTGTGTGTCTCAGTACAGCTCTACCTCCCACACACACGATTGTGTATCTCTCTCTACTCTCTCTACACCCACGATTGTGTGTCTCAGTACAGCTCTACTCTCTACTCCCACGATTGTGTCTCAGTACAGCTCTACTCTGACCACACCCATGATTGTGTGTTTCAGTACAGCTCTACTCTCTGTACACCGATGTCTGTGTGTCTCAGTACAGATCTACTCTCTCTACACCCATGCTTGTGTGTCTCAGTACAGGTGTACTCCCTCTACACCCATTACTGTGTGTCTCAGTACAGCTGTACTCTGCCCAGGCCAATGATTGTGTCTCAGTACAGCTCTACTCTCTACACCCACGATTGTGTGTCTCAGTACAGCTCTACTCTCTCTACCCAAACGATTGTGTGTCTCAGTACAGCTCTACTCTCTACACCCACGATTGTGTCTCAGTACAGCTCTACTCTCTCTACACCCACGTTTGTGTGTCTCAGTACAGCTCTACTCCCTCTACACCCACGACTGTGTGTCTCAGTACAGCTCTACTCTCTACACCCACGATTGCGTGTCTCAGTACAGCTCTACTCTCTCTACCCCCACGATTGTGTGTCTCAGTACAGCTCTACTCTCTACACCCACGATTGTGTGTCTCAGTACAGCTCCACTCTCTCTACACCCACGATTGTGTGTCTCAGTGCAGCTCTACTCTCTACACCCACGATTGTGTATCTCAGTACAGCTCTACTCTCTATACCCATGATTGTGTGACTCAGTACAGCTCTACTCTCTCTACACCCACGATTGTGTGTCTCAGTACAGCTCTACTCTCTCTACACCCACGATTGTGTGTCTCAGTACAGCTCTACCTCCTACACCCACGATTGTGTGTCTCTCTCTACTCTCTCTACACCCACGATTGTGTGTCTCAGTACAGCTCTACTCTCTACACCCACGATTGTGTGTCTCAGTACAGCTCTACCTCCCACACACACGATTGTGTATCTCAGTACAGCTCTACTCCCTACACCCACGATTGTGTGTCTAAGTACACCTATACTCTCTACACCCACGATTGTGTGTCTCAGTACAGCTCTACTCTCTCTACACCCACGATTGTGTGTCTCAGTACAGCTCTACCTCCTACACCCACGATTGTGTGTCTCTCTCTACTCTCTCTACACCCACGATTGTGTCAGTACAGCTCTACTCTCTCTATACACATGATTGTGTGTCAGTACAGCTCTACTCTCTACACCCACGATTGTGTGTCTCAGTACAGCTCTACTCCCTACACCCACGATTGTGTATCTCAGTACAGCTCTACTCCCTACACCCACGATTGTGTGTCTAAGTACACCTATACTCTCTACACCCACGATTGTGTGTCTCAGTACTGCTCTACTCTCTCTACACCCACGATTGTGTGTCTCAGTACAGCTCTACCTCCTACACCCACGATTGTGTGTCTCTCTCTACTCTCTCTACACCCACGATTGTGTGTCTCAGTACAGCTCTACTCTCTACACCCACGATTGTGTGTCTCAGTACAGCTCTACCTCCCACACACACGATTGTGTATCTCTCTCTACTCTCTCTACACCCACGATTGTGTGTCTCAGTACAGCTCTACTCTCTACTCCCACGATTGTGTCTCAGTACAGCTCTACTCTGACCACACCCATGATTGTGTGTTTCAGTACAGCTCTACTCTCTGTACACCGATGTCTGTGTGTCTCAGTACAGATCTACTCTCTCTACACCCATGCTTGTGTGTCTCAGTACAGGTGTACTCCCTCTACACCCATTACTGTGTGTCTCAGTACAGCTGTACTCTGCCCAGGCCAATGATTGTGTCTCAGTACAGCTCTACTCTCTACACCCACGATTGTGTGTCTCAGTACAGCTCTACTCTCTCTACCCAAACGATTGTGTGTCTCAGTACAGCTCTACTCTCTACACCCACGATTGTGTCTCAGTACAGCTCTACTCTCTCTACACCCACGTTTGTGTGTCTCAGTACAGCTCTACTCCCTCTACACCCACGACTGTGTGTCTCAGTACAGCTCTACTCTCTACACCCACGATTGCGTGTCTCAGTACAGCTCTACTCTCTCTACCCCCACGATTGTGCGTCTCAGTACAGCTCTACTCTCTACACCCACGATTGTGTGTCTCAGTACAGCTCTACCTCCTACACCCACGATTGTGTGTCTCTCTCTACTCTCTCTACACCCACGATTGTGTGTCTCAGTACAGCTCTACTCTCTACACCCACGATTGTGTGTCTCAGTACAGCTCTACCTCCCACACACACGATTGTGTGTCTCTCTCTACTCTCTCTACACCCACGATTGTGTCAGTACAGCTCTACTCTCTCTATACACATGATTGTGTGTCTCAGTACAGCTCTACTCTCTACACCCACGATTGTGTGTCTCAGTAAAGCTCTACTCCCTACCCCCACGATTGTGTATCTCAGTACAGCTCTACTCCCTACACCCACGATTGTGTGTCTATGTACACCTATACTCTGTACACCCACGATTGTGTGTCTCAGTACAGCTCTACTCTCTACACCCACGATTGTGTGTCTCAGTACAGCTCTACTCTCTATACCCATGATTGTGTGACTCAGTACAGCTCTACTCTTTCTACACCCACGATTGTGTGTCTCAGTACAGCTCTACTCTCTCTACACCCACGATTGTGTGTCTCAGTACAGCTCTACCTCCTACACCCACGATTGTGTGTCTCTCTCTACTCTCTCTACACCCACGATTGTGTGTCTCAGTACAGCTCTACTCTCTACACCCACGATTGTGTGTCTCAGTACAGCTCTACCTCCCACAGACACGATTGTGTATCTCTCTCTACTCTTTCTACACCCACGATTGTGTGTCTCAGTACAGCTCTACTCTCTACTCCCACGATTGTGCCTCAGTACAGCTCTACTCTCTCTACACCGATGTCTGTGTGTCTCAGTACAGCTCTACTCTGCCCACACCCATGATTGTGTGTTTCAGTACAGCTCTACTCCCTACACCCACGATTGTGTGTGTCACTACAGCTCTGCTCTCTCTACAACCATGCTTGTGTGTCTCAGTACAGCTGTACTCCCTCTACACCCATTACTGTGTGTCTCAGTACAGCTCTACTCTGCCCACGCCAATGATTGTGTCTCAGTACAGCTCTACTCTCTACACCCAAACGATTGTGTGTCTCAGTACAGCTCTACTCTCTACACCCACGATTGTGTCTCAGTACAGCTCTACTCTCTCTACACCCACGTTTGTGTGTCTCAGTACAGCTCTACTCCCTCTACACCCACAAATGTGTGTCTCAGTACAGCTCTACTCTCTACACCCACGATTGCGTGTCTCAGTACAGCTCTACGCTCTCTACTCCCACGATTGTGTGTCTCAGTACAGCTCTACTCTCTACACCCACGATTGTGTGTCTCAGTACAGCTCTACTCTCTATACCCATGATTGTGTGACTCAGTACAGCTCTACTCTTTCTACACCCACGATTGTGTGTCTCAGTACAGCTCTACTCTCTCTACACCCACGATTGTGTGTCTCAGTACAGCTCTACCTCCTACACCCACGATTGTGTGTCTCTCCTACTCTCTCTACACCCACGATTGTGTGTCTCAGTACAGCTCTACTCTCTACACCCACGATTGTGTGTCTCAGTACAGCTCTACCTCCCACACACACGATTGTGTATCTCTCTCTACTCTCTCTACACCCACGATTGTGTGTCTCAGTACAGCTCTACTCTCTACTCCCACGATTGTGTCTCAGTACAGCTCTACTCTGCCCACACCCATGATTGTGTGTTTCAGTACAGCTCTACTCCCTACACCCACGATTGTGTGTGTCACTACAGCTCTGCTCTCTCTACACCCATGCTTGTGTGTCTCAGTACAGCTGTACTCTCTACACCCACGATTGTGTCTCAGTACAGCTCTACTCTCTCTACACCCACGTTTGTGTGTCTCAGTACAGCTCTACTCCCTCTACACCCACAACTGTGTGTGTCAGTACAGCTCTACTCTCTACACCCAAGATTGCGTGTCTCAGTACAGCTCTACGCTCTCTACCCCCCCGATTGTGTGTCTCAGTACAGCTCTACTCTCTACACCCACGATTGCGTGTCTCAGTACAGCTCTACGCTCTCTACCCCCACGATTGGGTCTCAGTACAGCTCTACTCTCTACACCCACGATTGTGTCTCAGTACAGCTCTACTCTCTCTACACCCACGTTTCTGTGTCTCAGTACAGCTCTACTCCCTCTGCACCCACGACTGCGTCTCAGTACAGCTCTAATCTGTACACCCACGATTGTGTGTCTCAGTACAGCTCTACTCTCTACACCCACGAGTGTGTGTCTCAGTACAGCTCTACTCTGTACACCCATGATTGTGTGTCTCAGTACAGCTCCACTCTCTCTACACCCACGATTGTGTGTCTCAGTACAGCTCTACACACGACACCCACGATTGTGTGTCTAAGTACACCTATACACTCTACACCCACGATTGTGTGTCTCAGTACAGCTCTACACTCTACACCCACGATTGAGTGTCTCAGTACAGCTCTACTCTCTCCACACCCACAATTGTGTCTCAGTACAGCTCTACTCTCTCTATACCCATGATTGTGTGACTCAGTACAGCTCCACTCTCTCTACACCCACGATTGTGTGTCTCAGTACAGCTCTACTCTCTCTACACCCACGATTGTGTGTCTCAGTACAGCTCCACTCTCTACACCCACGATTGTGTCAGTACAGCTCTACTCTCTCTATACACATGATTGTGTGTCTCAGTACAGTTCTACTCTCTACACCCACGATTGTGTGTCTCAGTACAGCTCGACACTCTACACCCACGATTGAGTGTCTCAGTACAGCTCTACTCTCTCTATACACATGATTGTGTGTCTCAGTACAGCTCTACTCCCTACAACCACGATTGTGTGTCTCAGTACAGCTCTACTCTTTCTGCACCCACGATTGTGTGTCTCAGAACAGCTGTATTCCCTACACACATGATTGTGTGTGTCAGTACAGCTCTAGTCCCTAAACCCACGACTGTGTGTCTCAGTACAGCTCTATTCTGCCCATACCCATGATTGTGTGTCTCAGTACCGCTGTACTCCCTGCACCCACGATTGTGTGTCTCAGTACAGCTCTACTCTCTCTACACCCATGATTGTGTCTCAGTACAGCTCTGCACTATCTACACCCACGATTGTGTGTCTCAGTACAGCTCTACTCTTTCTGCACCCACGATTGTGTGTCTCAGAACAGCTCTATTCCCTACACACATGACTGTGTGTGTCAGTGCAGCTCTAGTCCCTACACCCACGACTGTGTGTCTCAGTACAGCTCTATTCTGCCCATACCCATGATTGTGTGTCTCAGTACAGCTGTACTCCCTGCACCCACGATTGTGTGTCTCAGTACAGCTCTACTCTCTACACCCACGATTGTGTGTCTCAGTACAGCTCTACCTCCCACACACACGATTGTGTGTCTCTCTCTACTCTCACTACACCCACGATTGTGTCAGTACAGCTCTACTCTCTCTATACACATGATTGTGTGTCTCAGTACAGCTCTACTCTCTACACCCACGATTGTGTGTCTCAGTACAGCTCTACTCCCTACACCCACGATTGTGTATCTCAGTACAGCTCTACTCCCTACACACACGATTGTGTGTGTAAGTACACCTATACACTCTACACCCACGATTGTGTGTCTCAGTACAGCTCTACACTCTACACCCACGATTGAGTGTCTCAGTACAGCTCTACTCTCTCCACACCCACAATTGTGTCTCAGTACAGCTCTACTCTCTCTATAACCATGATTGTGTGACTCAGTACAGCTCTACTCTTTCTACACCCACGATTGTGTGTCTCAGTACAGCTCTACTCTCTCTACACCCACGATTGTGTGTCTCAGTACAGCTCTACCTCCTACACCCACGATTGTGTGTCTCTCTCTACTCTCTCTACACCCACGATTGTGTGTGTCAGTACAGCTCTACTCTCTACACCCACGATTGTGTGTCTCAGTACAGCTCTACCTCCCACACACACGATTGTGTATCTCTCTCTACTCTCTGTACACCCACGATTGTGTCTCAGTACAGCTCTACTCTCTACTCCCACGATTGTGTCTCAGTACAGCTCAACTCTGACCACACCCATGATTGTGTGTCTCAGTACAGCTCTACTCTCTCTACATCGATGTCTGTGTGTCTCAGTACAGCTCTACTCTGCCCAGACCCATGATTGTGTGTTTCAGTACAGCTCTACTCCCTACACCCACGATTGTGTGTGTCACTACAGCTCTGCTCTCTCTACACCCATGCTTGTGTGTCTCAGTACAGCTGTACTCCCTCTACACCCATTACTGTGTGTCTCAGTACAGCTCTACTCTGCCCACGCCAATGATTGTGTCTCAGTACAGCTCTACTCTGTACACCCACGATTGTGTGTCTCAGCACAGCTCTACTCTCTCTACCCAATCGATTGTGTGTCTCAGTACAGCTCTACTCTCTACACCCACGATTGTGTCTCAGTACAGCTCTACTCTCTCTACACCCACGTTTGTGTGTCTCAGTACAGCTCTACTCCCTCTACACCCACGACTGTGTGTCTCAGTACAGCTCTACTCTCTACACCCACGATTGCGTGTCTCAGTACAGCTCTACTCTCTCTACCCCCACGATTGTGTGTCTCAGTACAGCTCTACTCTCTCTACACCCACGATTGGGTCTCAGTACAGCTCTACTCTCTACACCCACGATTGTGTCTCAGTACAGCTCTACTCTCTCTACACCCACGTTTCTGTGTCTCAGTACAGCTCTACTCCCTCTGCACCCACGACTGCGTCTCAGTACAGCTCTACTCTCTACACCCACGATTGCGTGTCTCAGTACAGCTCTACTCTCTCTACCCCCACGATTGTGTGTCTCAGTACAGCTCTACTCTCTACACCCACGATTGTGTGTCTCAGTACAGCTCTACACTCTATACCCATGATTGTGTGACTCAGTACAGCTCTACCTCCCACACACACGATTGTGTATCTCTCTCTACTCTCTCTACACCCACGATTGTGTGTCTCAGTACAGCTCTACTCTCTACTCCCACGATTGTGTCTCAGTACAGCTCTACTCTGATCACACCCATGATTGTGTGCCTCAGTACAGCTCTACTATCTCTACACCGATGTCTGTGTGTCTCAGTACAGCTCTACTCTGCCCACACCCATGATTGTGTGTTTCAGTACAGCTCTACTCCCTACACCCACGATTGTGTGTGTCACTACAGCTCTGCTCGCTCTACACCCATGCTTGTGTGTCTCAGTACAGCTGTACTCCCTCTACACCCATTACTGTGTGTCTCAGTACAGCTCTACTCTGCCCACGCCAATGATTGTGTCTCAGTACAGCTCTACTCTCTACACCCAAACGATTGTGTGTCTCAGTACAGCTCTACTCTCTGCACCCACGATTGTGTCTCAGTACAGCTCTACTCTCTCTACACCCACGTTTGTGTGTCTCAGTACAGCTCTACTCCCTCTACACCCACAACTGTGTGTCTCAGTACAGCTCTACTCTCTACACCCACGATTGTGTGTCTCAGTACAGCTCTACTCTCTACACCCACGATTGTGTGTCTCAGTACAGCTCTACTCTCTATACCCATGATTGTGTGACTCAGTACAGCTCTACTCTTTCTACACCCACGATTGTGTGTCTCAGTACAGCTCTACTCTCTCTACACCCACGATTGTGTGTCTCAGTACAGCTCTACCTCCTACACCCACGATTGTGTGTCTCTCTCTACTCTCTCTACACCCACGATTGTGTGTCTCAGTACAGCTCTACTCTCTACACCCACGATTGTGTGTCTCAGTACAGCTCTACCTCCCACACACACGATTGTGTATCTCTCTCTACTCTCTCTACACCTACGATTGTGTGTCTCAGTACAGCTCTACTCCCTACACCCACGATTGTGTGTGTCACTACAGCTCTGCTCTCTCTACACCCATGCTTGTGTGTCTCAGTACAGCTGTACTCCCTCTACACCCATTACTGTGTGTCTCAGTACAGCTCTACTCTGCCCACGCCAATGATTGTGTCTCAGTACAGCTCTACTCTCTACACCCAAACGATTGTGTGTCTCAGTACAGCTGTACTCTCCACACCCACGATTGTGTCTCAGTACAGCTCTACTCTCTCTACACCCACGTTTGTGTATCTCAGTACAGCTCTACTCCCTCTACACCCACAACTGTGTGTCTCAGTACAGCTCTACTCTCTACACCCACGATTGCGTGTCTCAGTACAGCTCTAAGCTCTCTACCCCCACGATTGTGTGTCTCAGTACAGCTCTACTCTCTACACCCACGATTGCGTGTCTCAGTACAGCTCTACGCTCCCTACCCCCACGATTGGGTCTCAGTACAGCTCTACTCTCTACACCCACGATTGTGTCTCAGTACAGCTCTACTCTCTCTACACCCACGTTTCTGTGTCTCAGTACAGCTCTACTCCCTCTGCACCCACGACTGCGTCTCAGTACAGCTCTACTCTCTACACCCACGATTGTGTGTCTCAGTACAGCTCTACTCTCTACACCCACGAGTGTGTGTCTCAGTACAGCTCTACTCTGTACACCCATGATTGTGTGTCTCAGTACAGCTCCACTCTCTCTACACCCACGATTGTGTGTCTCAGTACAGCTCTACTCACTACACCCACGATTGTGTGTCTAAGTACACCTATACACTCTACACCCACGATTGTGTGTCTCAGTACAGCTCTACACTCTACACCCACGATTGAGTGTCTCAGTACAGCTCTACTCTCTCCACACCCACAATTGTGTCTCAGTACAGCTCTACTCTCTCTATACCCATGATTGTGTGACTCAGTACAGCTCCACTCTCTCTACACCCACGATTGTGTGTCTCAGTACAGCTCTACTCTCTCTACACCCACGATTGTGTGTCTCAGTACAGCTCTACTCTCTCTACACCCATGATTGTGTCTCAGTACAGCTCTGCACTATCTACACCCACGATTGTGTGTCTCAGTACAGCTCTACTCCCTACAACCACGATTGTGTGTCTCAGTACAGCTCTACTCTCTACACCCACGATTGTGTGTCTCAGTACAGCTCTACTCCCTACACCCACGATTGTGTGTCTATGTACACCTATACTCTGTACACCCACGATTGTGTGTCTCAGTACAGCTCTACTCTCTACACCCACGATTGTGTGTCTCAGTACAGCTCTACTCTCTATACCCATGATTGTGTGACTCAGTACAGCTCTACTCTTTCTACACCCACGATTGTGTGTCTCAGTACAGCTCTACTCTCTCTACACCCACGATTGTGTGTCTCAGTACAGCTCTACCTCCTACACCCACGATTGTGTGTCTCTCTCTACTCTCTCTACACCCACGATTGTGTGTCTCAGTACAGCTCTACTCTCTACACCCACGATTGTGTGTCTCAGTACAGCTCTACCTCCCACAGACACGATTGTGTATCTCTCTCTACTCTTTCTACACCCACGATTGTGTGTCTCAGTACAGCTCTACTCTCTACTCCCACGATTGTGCCTCAGTACAGCTCTACTCTCTCTACACCGATGTCTGTGTGTCTCAGTACAGCTCTACTCTGCCCACACCCATGATTGTGTGTTTCAGTACAGCTCTACTCCCTACACCCACGATTGTGTGTGTCACTACAGCTCTGCTCTCTCTACAACCATGCTTGTGTGTCTCAGTACAGCTGTACTCCCTCTACACCCATTACTGTGTGTCTCAGTACAGCTCTACTCTGCCCACGCCAATGATTGTGTCTCAGTACAGCTCTACTCTCTACACCCAAACGATTGTGTGTCTCAGTACAGCTCTACTCTCTACACCCACGATTGTGTCTCAGTACAGCTCTACTCTCTCTACACCCACGTTTGTGTGTCTCAGTACAGCTCTACTCCCTCTACACCCACAAATGTGTGTCTCAGTACAGCTCTACTCTCTACACCCACGATTGCGTGTCTCAGTACAGCTCTACGCTCTCTACTCCCACGATTGTGTGTCTCAGTACAGCTCTACTCTCTACACCCACGATTGTGTGTCTCAGTACAGCTCTACTCTCTATACCCATGATTGTGTGACTCAGTACAGCTCTACTCTTTCTACACCCACGATTGTGTGTCTCAGTACAGCTCTACTCTCTCTACACCCACGATTGTGTGTCTCAGTACAGCTCTACCTCCTACACCCACGATTGTGTGTCTCTCCTACTCTCTCTACACCCACGATTGTGTGTCTCAGTACAGCTCTACTCTCTACACCCACGATTGTGTGTCTCAGTACAGCTCTACCTCCCACACACACGATTGTGTATCTCTCTCTACTCTCTCTACACCCACGATTGTGTGTCTCAGTACAGCTCTACTCTCTACTCCCACGATTGTGTCTCAGTACAGCTCTACTCTGCCCACACCCATGATTGTGTGTTTCAGTACAGCTCTACTCCCTACACCCACGATTGTGTGTGTCACTACAGCTCTGCTCTCTCTACACCCATGCTTGTGTGTCTCAGTACAGCTGTACTCTCTACACCCACGATTGTGTCTCAGTACAGCTCTACTCTCTCTACACCCACGTTTGTGTGTCTCAGTACAGCTCTACTCCCTCTACACCCACAACTGTGTGTGTCAGTACAGCTCTACTCTCTACACCCAAGATTGCGTGTCTCAGTACAGCTCTACGCTCTCTACCCCCCCGATTGTGTGTCTCAGTACAGCTCTACTCTCTACACCCACGATTGCGTGTCTCAGTACAGCTCTACGCTCTCTACCCCCACGATTGGGTCTCAGTACAGCTCTACTCTCTACACCCACGATTGTGTCTCAGTACAGCTCTACTCTCTCTACACCCACGTTTCTGTGTCTCAGTACAGCTCTACTCCCTCTGCACCCACGACTGCGTCTCAGTACAGCTCTAATCTGTACACCCACGATTGTGTGTCTCAGTACAGCTCTACTCTCTACACCCACGAGTGTGTGTCTCAGTACAGCTCTACTCTGTACACCCATGATTGTGTGTCTCAGTACAGCTCCACTCTCTCTACACCCACGATTGTGTGTCTCAGTACAGCTCTACACACGACACCCACGATTGTGTGTCTAAGTACACCTATACACTCTACACCCACGATTGTGTGTCTCAGTACAGCTCTACACTCTACACCCACGATTGAGTGTCTCAGTACAGCTCTACTCTCTCCACACCCACAATTGTGTCTCAGTACAGCTCTACTCTCTCTATACCCATGATTGTGTGACTCAGTACAGCTCCACTCTCTCTACACCCACGATTGTGTGTCTCAGTACAGCTCTACTCTCTCTACACCCACGATTGTGTGTCTCAGTACAGCTCCACTCTCTACACCCACGATTGTGTCAGTACAGCTCTACTCTCTCTATACACATGATTGTGTGTCTCAGTACAGTTCTACTCTCTACACCCACGATTGTGTGTCTCAGTACAGCTCGACACTCTACACCCACGATTGAGTGTCTCAGTACAGCTCTACTCTCTCTATACACATGATTGTGTGTCTCAGTACAGCTCTACTCCCTACAACCACGATTGTGTGTCTCAGTACAGCTCTACTCTTTCTGCACCCACGATTGTGTGTCTCAGAACAGCTGTATTCCCTACACACATGATTGTGTGTGTCAGTACAGCTCTAGTCCCTAAACCCACGACTGTGTGTCTCAGTACAGCTCTATTCTGCCCATACCCATGATTGTGTGTCTCAGTACCGCTGTACTCCCTGCACCCACGATTGTGTGTCTCAGTACAGCTCTACTCTCTCTACACCCATGATTGTGTCTCAGTACAGCTCTGCACTATCTACACCCACGATTGTGTGTCTCAGTACAGCTCTACTCTTTCTGCACCCACGATTGTGTGTCTCAGAACAGCTCTATTCCCTACACACATGACTGTGTGTGTCAGTGCAGCTCTAGTCCCTACACCCACGACTGTGTGTCTCAGTACAGCTCTATTCTGCCCATACCCATGATTGTGTGTCTCAGTACAGCTGTACTCCCTGCACCCACGATTGTGTGTCTCAGTACAGCTCTACTCTCTACACCCACGATTGTGTGTCTCAGTACAGCTCTACCTCCCACACACACGATTGTGTGTCTCTCTCTACTCTCACTACACCCACGATTGTGTCAGTACAGCTCTACTCTCTCTATACACATGATTGTGTGTCTCAGTACAGCTCTACTCTCTACACCCACGATTGTGTGTCTCAGTACAGCTCTACTCCCTACACCCACGATTGTGTATCTCAGTACAGCTCTACTCCCTACACACACGATTGTGTGTGTAAGTACACCTATACACTCTACACCCACGATTGTGTGTCTCAGTACAGCTCTACACTCTACACCCACGATTGAGTGTCTCAGTACAGCTCTACTCTCTCCACACCCACAATTGTGTCTCAGTACAGCTCTACTCTCTCTATAACCATGATTGTGTGACTCAGTACAGCTCTACTCTTTCTACACCCACGATTGTGTGTCTCAGTACAGCTCTACTCTCTCTACACCCACGATTGTGTGTCTCAGTACAGCTCTACCTCCTACACCCACGATTGTGTGTCTCTCTCTACTCTCTCTACACCCACGATTGTGTGTCTCAGTACAGCTCTACTCTCTACACCCACGATTGTGTGTCTCAGTACAGCTCTACCTCCCACACACACGATTGTGTATCTCTCTCTACTCTCTGTACACCCACGATTGTGTCTCAGTACAGCTCTACTCTCTACTCCCACGATTGTGTCTCAGTACAGCTCAACTCTGACCACACCCATGATTGTGTGTCTCAGTACAGCTCTACTCTCTCTACATCGATGTCTGTGTGTCTCAGTACAGCTCTACTCTGCCCAGACCCATGATTGTGTGTTTCAGTACAGCTCTACTCCCTACACCCACGATTGTGTGTGTCACTACAGCTCTGCTCTCTCTACACCCATGCTTGTGTGTCTCAGTACAGCTGTACTCCCTCTACACCCATTACTGTGTGTCTCAGTACAGCTCTACTCTGCCCACGCCAATGATTGTGTCTCAGTACAGCTCTACTCTGTACACCCACGATTGTGTGTCTCAGCACAGCTCTACTCTCTCTACCCAATCGATTGTGTGTCTCAGTACAGCTCTACTCTCTACACCCACGATTGTGTCTCAGTACAGCTCTACTCTCTCTACACCCACGTTTGTGTGTCTCAGTACAGCTCTACTCCCTCTACACCCACGACTGTGTGTCTCAGTACAGCTCTACTCTCTACACCCACGATTGCGTGTCTCAGTACAGCTCTACTCTCTCTACCCCCACGATTGTGTGTCTCAGTACAGCTCTACTCTCTCTACACCCACGATTGGGTCTCAGTACAGCTCTACTCTCTACACCCACGATTGTGTCTCAGTACAGCTCTACTCTCTCTACACCCACGTTTCTGTGTCTCAGTACAGCTCTACTCCCTCTGCACCCACGACTGCGTCTCAGTACAGCTCTACTCTCTACACCCACGATTGCGTGTCTCAGTACAGCTCTACTCTCTCTACCCCCACGATTGTGTGTCTCAGTACAGCTCTACTCTCTACACCCACGATTGTGTGTCTCAGTACAGCTCTACACTCTATACCCATGATTGTGTGACTCAGTACAGCTCTACCTCCCACACACACGATTGTGTATCTCTCTCTACTCTCTCTACACCCACGATTGTGTGTCTCAGTACAGCTCTACTCTCTACTCCCACGATTGTGTCTCAGTACAGCTCTACTCTGATCACACCCATGATTGTGTGCCTCAGTACAGCTCTACTATCTCTACACCGATGTCTGTGTGTCTCAGTACAGCTCTACTCTGCCCACACCCATGATTGTGTGTTTCAGTACAGCTCTACTCCCTACACCCACGATTGTGTGTGTCACTACAGCTCTGCTCGCTCTACACCCATGCTTGTGTGTCTCAGTACAGCTGTACTCCCTCTACACCCATTACTGTGTGTCTCAGTACAGCTCTACTCTGCCCACGCCAATGATTGTGTCTCAGTACAGCTCTACTCTCTACACCCAAACGATTGTGTGTCTCAGTACAGCTCTACTCTCTGCACCCACGATTGTGTCTCAGTACAGCTCTACTCTCTCTACACCCACGTTTGTGTGTCTCAGTACAGCTCTACTCCCTCTACACCCACAACTGTGTGTCTCAGTACAGCTCTACTCTCTACACCCACGATTGTGTGTCTCAGTACAGCTCTACTCTCTACACCCACGATTGTGTGTCTCAGTACAGCTCTACTCTCTATACCCATGATTGTGTGACTCAGTACAGCTCTACTCTTTCTACACCCACGATTGTGTGTCTCAGTACAGCTCTACTCTCTCTACACCCACGATTGTGTGTCTCAGTACAGCTCTACCTCCTACACCCACGATTGTGTGTCTCTCTCTACTCTCTCTACACCCACGATTGTGTGTCTCAGTACAGCTCTACTCTCTACACCCACGATTGTGTGTCTCAGTACAGCTCTACCTCCCACACACACGATTGTGTATCTCTCTCTACTCTCTCTACACCTACGATTGTGTGTCTCAGTACAGCTCTACTCCCTACACCCACGATTGTGTGTGTCACTACAGCTCTGCTCTCTCTACACCCATGCTTGTGTGTCTCAGTACAGCTGTACTCCCTCTACACCCATTACTGTGTGTCTCAGTACAGCTCTACTCTGCCCACGCCAATGATTGTGTCTCAGTACAGCTCTACTCTCTACACCCAAACGATTGTGTGTCTCAGTACAGCTGTACTCTCTACACCCACGATTGTGTCTCAGTACAGCTCTACTCTCTCTACACCCACGTTTGTGTATCTCAGTACAGCTCTACTCCCTCTACACCCACAACTGTGTGTCTCAGTACAGCTCTACTCTCTACACCCACGATTGCGTGTCTCAGTACAGCTCTAAGCTCTCTACCCCCACGACTGTGTGTCTCAGTACAGCTCTACTCTCTACACCCACGATTGCGTGTCTCAGTACAGCTCTACTCTCTCTACCCCCACGATTGTGTGTCTCAGTACAGCTCTACTCTCTCTACACCCACGATTGGGTCTCAGTACAGCTCTACTCTCTACACCCACGATTGTGTCTCAGTACAGCTCTACTCTCTCTACACCCACGTTTCTGTGTCTCAGTACAGCTCTACTCCCTCTGCACCCACGACTGCGTCTCAGTACAGCTCTACTCTCTACACCCACGATTGCGTGTCTCAGTACAGCTCTACTCTCTCTACCCCCACGATTGTGTGTCTCAGTACAGCTCTACTCTCTACACCCACGATTGTGTGTCTCAGTACAGCTCTACACTCTATACCCATGATTGTGTGACTCAGTACAGCTCTACCTCCCACACACACGATTGTGTATCTCTCTCTACTCTCTCTACACCCACGATTGTGTGTCTCAGTACAGCTCTACTCTCTACTCCCACGATTGTGTCTCAGTACAGCTCTACTCTGATCACACCCATGATTGTGTGCCTCAGTACAGCTCTACTATCTCTACACCGATGTCTGTGTGTCTCAGTACAGCTCTACTCTGCCCACACCCATGATTGTGTGTTTCAGTACAGCTCTACTCCCTACACCCACGATTGTGTGTGTCACTACAGCTCTGCTCGCTCTACACCCATGCTTGTGTGTCTCAGTACAGCTGTACTCCCTCTACACCCATTACTGTGTGTCTCAGTACAGCTCTACTCTGCCCACGCCAATGATTGTGTCTCAGTACAGCTCTACTCTCTACACCCAAACGATTGTGTGTCTCAGTACAGCTCTACTCTCTGCACCCACGATTGTGTCTCAGTACAGCTCTACTCTCTCTACACCCACGTTTGTGTGTCTCAGTACAGCTCTACTCCCTCTACACCCACAACTGTGTGTCTCAGTACAGCTCTACTCTCTACACCCACGATTGTGTGTCTCAGTACAGCTCTACTCTCTACACCCACGATTGTGTGTCTCAGTACAGCTCTACTCTCTATACCCATGATTGTGTGACTCAGTACAGCTCTACTCTTTCTACACCCACGATTGTGTGTCTCAGTACAGCTCTACTCTCTCTACACCCACGATTGTGTGTCTCAGTACAGCTCTACCTCCTACACCCACGATTGTGTGTCTCTCTCTACTCTCTCTACACCCACGATTGTGTGTCTCAGTACAGCTCTACTCTCTACACCCACGATTGTGTGTCTCAGTACAGCTCTACCTCCCACACACACGATTGTGTATCTCTCTCTACTCTCTCTACACCTACGATTGTGTGTCTCAGTACAGCTCTACTCCCTACACCCACGATTGTGTGTGTCACTACAGCTCTGCTCTCTCTACACCCATGCTTGTGTGTCTCAGTACAGCTGTACTCCCTCTACACCCATTACTGTGTGTCTCAGTACAGCTCTACTCTGCCCACGCCAATGATTGTGTCTCAGTACAGCTCTACTCTCTACACCCAAACGATTGTGTGTCTCAGTACAGCTGTACTCTCTACACCCACGATTGTGTCTCAGTACAGCTCTACTCTCTCTACACCCACGTTTGTGTATCTCAGTACAGCTCTACTCCCTCTACACCCACAACTGTGTGTCTCAGTACAGCTCTACTCTCTACACCCACGATTGCGTGTCTCAGTACAGCTCTAAGCTCTCTACCCCCACGATTGTGTGTCTCAGTACAGCTCTACTCTCTACACCCACGATTGCGTGTCTCAGTACAGCTCTACGCTCCCTACCCCCACGATTGGGTCTCAGTACAGCTCTACTCTCTACACCCACGATTGTGTCTCAGTACAGCTCTACTCTCTCTACACCCACGTTTCTGTGTCTCAGTACAGCTCTACTCCCTCTGCACCCACGACTGCGTCTCAGTACAGCTCTACTCTCTACACCCACGATTGTGTGTCTCAGTACAGCTCTACTCTCTACACCCACGAGTGTGTGTCTCAGTACAGCTCTACTCTGTACACCCATGATTGTGTGTCTCAGTACAGCTCCACTCTCTCTACACCCACGATTGTGTGTCTCAGTACAGCTCTACTCACTACACCCACGATTGTGTGTCTAAGTACACCTATACACTCTACACCCACGATTGTGTGTCTCAGTACAGCTCTACACTCTACACCCACGATTGAGTGTCTCAGTACAGCTCTACTCTCTCCACACCCACAATTGTGTCTCAGTACAGCTCTACTCTCTCTATACCCATGATTGTGTGACTCAGTACAGCTCCACTCTCTCTACACCCACGATTGTGTGTCTCAGTACAGCTCTACTCTCTCTACACCCACGATTGTGTGTCTCAGTACAGCTCTACTCTCTCTACACCCATGATTGTGTCTCAGTACAGCTCTGCACTATCTACACCCACGATTGTGTGTCTCAGTACAGCTCTACTCCCTACAACCACGATTGTGTGTCTCAGTACAGCTCTACTCTCTACACCCACGATTGTGTGTCTCAGTACAGCTCTACCTCCCACACACACGATTGTGTATCTCTCTCTACTCTCTCTACACCTACGATTGTGTGTCTCAGTACAGCTCTACTCCCTACACCCACGATTGTGTGTGTCACTACAGCTCTGCTCTCTCTACACCCATGCTTGTGTGTCTCAGTACAGCTGTACTCCCTCTACACCCATTACTGTGTGTCTCAGTACAGCTCTACTCTGCCCACGCCAATGATTGTGTCTCAGTACAGCTCTACTCTCTACACCCAAACGATTGTGTGTCTCAGTACAGCTGTACTCTCTACACCCACGATTGTGTCTCAGTACAGCTCTACTCTCTCTACACCCACGTTTGTGTATCTCAGTACAGCTCTACTCCCTCTACACCCACAACTGTGTGTCTCAGTACAGCTCTACTCTCTACACCCACGATTGCGTGTCTCAGTACAGCTCTAAGCTCTCTACCCCCACGATTGTGTGTCTCAGTACAGCTCTACTCTCTACACCCACGATTGCGTGTCTCAGTACAGCTCTACGCTCCCTACCCCCACGATTGGGTCTCAGTACAGCTCTACTCTCTACACCCACGATTGTGTCTCAGTACAGCTCTACTCTCTCTACACCCACGTTTCTGTGTCTCAGTACAGCTCTACTCCCTCTGCACCCACGACTGCGTCTCAGTACAGCTCTACTCTCTACACCCACGATTGTGTGTCTCAGTACAGCTCTACTCTCTACACCCACGAGTGTGTGTCTCAGTACAGCTCTACTCTGTACACCCATGATTGTGTGTCTCAGTACAGCTCCACTCTCTCTACACCCACGATTGTGTGTCTCAGTACAGCTCTACTCACTACACCCACGATTGTGTGTCTAAGTACACCTATACACTCTACACCCACGATTGTGTGTCTCAGTACAGCTCTACACTCTACACCCACGATTGAGTGTCTCAGTACAGCTCTACTCTCTCCACACCCACAATTGTGTCTCAGTACAGCTCTACTCTCTCTATACCCATGATTGTGTGACTCAGTACAGCTCCACTCTCTCTACACCCACGATTGTGTGTCTCAGTACAGCTCTACTCTCTCTACACCCACGATTGTGTGTCTCAGTACAGCTCTACTCTCTCTACACCCATGATTGTGTCTCAGTACAGCTCTGCACTATCTACACCCACGATTGTGTGTCTCAGTACAGCTCTACTCCCTACAACCACGATTGTGTGTCTCAGTACAGCTCTACTCTTTCTGCACCCACGATTGTGTGTCTCAGAACAGCTCTATTCCCTACACACCTGATTGTGTGTGTCAGTGCAGCTCTAGTCACTACACCCACGACTGT
This sequence comes from Hypanus sabinus, assembly GCF_030144855.1. NCBI lineage: Eukaryota > Metazoa > Chordata > Chondrichthyes > Myliobatiformes > Dasyatidae > Hypanus > Hypanus sabinus. The sequence continues at coordinate 157,900,287 of NC_082715.1, read as the reverse complement.
GTGTCTCAGTACAGCTCTATTCTGCCCATACCCATGATTGTGTGTCTCAGTACAGCTGTACTCCCTGCACCCACGATTGTGTGTCTCAGTACAGCTCTACTCTCTACACCCACGATTGTGTGTCTCAGTACAGCTCTACCTCCCACACACACGATTGTGTGTCTCTCTCTACTCTCTCTACACCCACGATTGTGTCAGTACAGCTCTACTCTCTCTATACCCATGATTGTGTGACTCAGTACAGCTCCACTCTCTCTACACCCACGATTGTGTGTCTCAGTACAGCTCTACTCTCTCTACACCCACGATTGTGTGTCTCAGTACAGCTCTACTCTCTCTACACCCATGATTGTGTCTCAGTACAGCTGTACTCCCTGCACCCACGATTGTGTGTCTCAGTACAGCTCTACTCTCTCTATACACATGATTGTGTGTCTCAGTACAGCTCTACTCTCTACACCCACGATTGTGTGTCTCAGTACAGCTCTACTCCCTACACCCACGATTGTGTGTGTAAGTACACCTATACTCTCTACACCCACGATTGTGTGTCTCAGTACAGCTCTACTCTCTACACCCACGATTCTGTGTCTCAGTACAGCTCTACTCTCTATAACCATGATTGTGTGACTCAGTACAGCTCTACTCTTTCTACACCCACGATTGTGTGTCTCAGTACAGCTCTACTCTCTCTACACCCACGATTGTGTGTCTCAGTACAGCTCTACCTCCTACACCCACGATTGTGTGTCTCTCTCTACTCTCTCTACACCCACGATTGTGTGTCTCAGTACAGCTCTACTCTCTACTCCCACGATTGTGTGTCTCAGTACAGCTCTACTCTCTACTCCCACGATTGTGTCTCAGTACAGCTCTACTCTGACCACACCCATGATTGTGTGTCTCAGTACAGCTCTACTCTCTCTACATCGATGTCTGTGTGTCTCAGTACAGCTCTACTCTGCCCAGACCCATGATTGTGTGTTTCAGTACAGCTCTACTCCCTACACCGACGATTGTGTGTGTCACTACAGCTCTGCTCTCTCTACACCCATGCTTGTGTGTCTCAGTACAGCTGTACTCCCTCTACACCCATTACTGTGTGTCTCAGTACAGCTCTACTCTGCCCACGCCAATGATTGTGTCTCAGTACAGCTCTGCTCTCTACACCCACGATTGTGTGTCTCAGCACAGCTCTACTCTCTCTACCCAAACGATTGTGTGTCTCAGTACAGCTCTACTCTCTACACCCACGATTGTGTCTCAGTACAGCTCTACTCTCTCTACACCCACGTTTGTGTGTCTCAGTACAGCTCTACTCCCTCTACACCCACGACTGTGTGTCTCAGTACAGCTCTACTCTCTACACCCACGATTGCGTGTCTCAGTACAGCTCTACTCTCTCTACCCCCACGATTGTGTGTCTCAGTACAGCTCTACTCTCTCTACACCCACGATTGGGTCTCAGTACAGCTCTACTCTCTACACCCACGATTGTGTCTCAGTACAGCTCTACTCTCTCTACACCCACTTTTCTGTGTCTCAGTACAGCTCTACTCCCTCTGCACCCACGACTGCGTCTCAGTACAGCTCTACTCTCTACACCCACGATTGTGTGTCTCAGTACAGCTCTACTCTCTACACCCACGAGTGTGTGTCTCAGTACAGCTCTACTCTGTACACCCATGATTGTGTGTCTCAGTACAGCTCCACTCTCTCTACACCCACGATTGTGTGTCTCAGTACAGCTCTACTCTCTACACCCACGATTGTGTGTCTCAGTACAGCTCTACTCACTACACCCACGATTGTGTGTCTAAGTACACCTATACACTCTACACCCACGATTGTGTGTCTCAGTACAGCTCTACACTCTACACCCACGATTGAGTGTCTCAGTACAGCTCTACTCTCTCCACACCCACAATTGTGTCTCAGTACAGCTCTACTCGCTCTATACCCATGATTGTGTGACTCAGTACAGCTCTACTCTCTCTACACCCACGATTGTGTTTCTCAGTACAGCTCCACTCTCTACACCCACGATTGTGTCAGTACAGCTCTACTCTCTCTATACACATGATTGTGTGTCTCAGTACAGTTCTACTCTCTACACCCACGATTGTGTGTCTCAGTACAGCTCTACACTCTACACCCACGATTGAGTGTCTCAGTACAGCTCTACTCTCTCTATACACATGATTGTGTGTCTCAGTACAGCTCTACTCCCTACAACCACGATTGTGTGTCTCAGTTCAGCTCTACACTCTACACCCACGATTGAGTGTCTCAGTACAGCTCTACTCTCTCTATACACATGATTGTGTGTCTCAGTACAGCTCTACTCCCTACAACCACGATTGTGTGTCTCAGTACAGCTCTACTCTTTCTGCACCCACGATTGTGTGTCTCAGAACAGCTCTATTCCCTACACACATGATTGTGTGTGTCAGTACAGCTCTAGTCCCTACACCCACGACTGTGTGTCTCAGTACAGCTCTATTCTGCCCATACCCATGATTGTGTGTCTCAGTACAGCTGTACTCCCTGCACCCACGATTGTGTGTCTCAGTACAGCTCTACTCTCTCTACACCCATGATTGTGTCTCAGTACAGCTCTGCACTATCTACACCCACGATTGTGTGTCTCAGTACAGCTCTACTCTCTCTACACCCACGATTATGTCTCAGTACAGCTCTACTCTCTACACCCACGATTGTGCGTCTTAGTACAGCTCTACTCACTACACACATGATTGTGTGTCTCAGTACAGCTCTACTCTCTACACCCATGATTGTGTGTCTCAGTACAGCTCTACTCCCTACACCCACGATTGTGTGTCTCAGTACAGCTCTACTCTCTCTACACCCATGATTGTGTCTCACTACAGCTCTGCTCTCTCTACACCCATGATTGTGTGTCTCAGTACAGCTCTACTCTCTCTACACCCACGATTGTGTGTCTCAGTACAGCTCTACTCTCTCTACACCCATGATTGTGTCTCACTACAGCTCTACTCTCTCTACACCCATGACTGTGTGTCTCAGTACAGCTCTACTCTCTCTACACCCATGATTGTGTCTCAGTACAGCTCTGCACTATCTACACCCACGATTGTGTGTCTCAGTACAGCTCTACTCTCTCTACACCCACGATTGTGTGTCTCAGTACAGCTCTACTCTCTACACACACGATTGTGAATCAGTACAGCTCTACTCTCTCCACACCCACAATTGTGTCTCACTACAGCTCTGCTCTCTCTACACCCAGAATTGTGTCTCAGTACAGCTCTACTCTCTCTACACCCATGACTGTGTGTCTCAGAACAGCTCTACTCTGCCCACACCAATGATTGTGTCTCAGTACAGCTCTACTCTCTACACCCACGATTGTGTGTCTCATTACAGCTCTACTCTCCCTACACCCATGTTTGTGTGTCTCAGTACAGCTCTACTCCTTCTACACCCACGACTGTGTGTCTCAGTACAGCTCTACACTGACCACTCACATGATTGTGTGTCTCAGCACAGCTCTACTCTATCTACACCCACAATTGTGTCTCAGTACAGGTCTACTCTGACCACACACATGATTGTGTGTCTCAGTACAGCTCTACTCTGCCCACACCCATGATTGTGTGTTTCAGTACAGCTCTACTCACTACACCCACGATTGTGTGTCTCAATACAGCTCTGCTCTCTCTACACCCATGCTTGTGTGTCTCAGTACAGCTGTACTCCCTCTACACCCATTACTGTGTGTCTCAGTACAGCTCTACTCTGCCCACGCCAATGATTGTGTCTCAGTACAGCTCTACTCTCTACACACACGATTGTGTGTCTCAGTACAGCTCTACTCTCTCTACCCCCACGATTGAGTGTCTGAGTACAGCGGTACTCTCTCTACACCCACGATTGTGTCTCAGTACAGCTCTACTCCCTACACCCACGATTGTGTGTGTAAGTACACCTATACTCTCTACACCCACGATTGTGTGTCTCAGTACAGCTCTACTCTCTACACCCACGATTGTGTGTCTCAGTACAGCTCTACTCTCTATAACCATGATTGTGTGACTCAGTACAGCTCTACTCTTTCTACACCCACGATTGTGTGTCTCAGTACAGCTCTACTCTCTCTACACCCACGATTGTGTGTCTCAGTACAGCTCTACCTCTTACACCCACGATTGTGTGTCTCTCTCTACTCTCTCTACACCCACGATTGTGTGTCTCAGTACAGCTCTACTCTCTACACCCACGATTGTGTGTCTCAGTACAGCTCTACCTCCCACACACACGATTGTGTATCTCTCTCTACTCTCTGTACACCCACGATTGTGTCTCAGTACAGCTCTACTCTCTACTCCCACGATTGTGTCTCAGTACAGCTCTACTCTGACCACACCCATGATTGTGTGTCTCAGTACAGCTCTACTCTCTCTACATCGATGTCTGTGTGTCTCAGTACAGCTCTACTCTGCCCAGACCCATGATTGTGTGTTTCAGTACAGCTCTACTCCCTACACCCACGATTGTGTGTGTCACTACAGCTCTGCTCTCTCTACACCCATGCTTGTGTGTCTCAGTACAGCTGTACTCCCTCTACACCCATTACTGTGTGTCTCAGTACAGCTCTACTCTGCCCACGCCAATGATTGTGTCTCAGTACAGCTCTACTCCCTACACCCACGATTGTGTGTCTCAGCACAGCTCTACTCTCTCTACCCAAACGATTGTGTGTCTCAGTACAGCTCTACTCTCTACACCCACGATTGTGTCTCAGTACAGCTCTACTCTCTCTACACCCACGTTTGTGTGTCTCAGTACAGCTCTACTCCCTCTACACCCACGAATGTGTGTCTCAGTACAGCTCTACTCTCTACACCCACGATTGCGTGTCTCAGTACAGCTCTACTCTCTCTACCCCCACGATTGTGTGTCTCAGTACAGCTCTACTCTCTCTACACCCACGATTGGGTCTCAGTACAGCTCTACTCTCTACACCCACGATTGTGTCTCAGTACAGCTCTACTCTCTCTACACCCACGTTTCTGTGTCTCAGTACAGCTCTACTCCCTCTGCACCCACGACGGCGTCTCAGTACAGCTCTACTCTCTACACCCACGATTGTGTGTCTCAGTACAGCTCTACTCTCTACACCCACGAGTGTGTGTCTCAGTACAGCTCTACTCTGTACACCCATGATTGTGTGTCTCAGTACAGCTCCACTCTCTCTACACCCACGATTGTGTGTCTCAGTACAGCTCTACTCTCTACACCCACGAATGTGTGTCTCAGTACAGCTCTACTCACTACACCCACGATTGTGTGTCTAAGTATACCTATACACTCTACACCCACGATTGTGTGTCTCAGTACAGCTCTACACTCTACACCCACGATTGAGTGTCTCAGTACAGCTCTACTCTCTCCACACCCACAATTGTGTCTCAGTACAGCTCTACTCGCTCTATACCCATGATTGTGTGACTCAGTACAGCTCTACTCTCTCTACACCCACGATTGTGTTTCTCAGTACAGCTCTACTCTCTCTACACCCACGATTGTGTGTCTCAGTACAGCTCCACTCTCTACACCCACGATTGTGTCTCAGTACAGCTCTACTCTCTCTACACCCACGTTTCTGTGTCTCAGTACAGCTCTACTCCCTCTGCACCCACGACTGCGTCTCAGTACAGCTCTACTCTCTACACCCACGATTGTGTGTCTCAGTACAGCTCTACTCTCTACACCCACGAGTGTGTGTCTCAGTACAGCTCTACTCTGTACACCCATGATTGTGTGTCTCAGTACAGCTCCACTCTCTCTACACCCACGATTGTGTGTCTTGGTACAGCTCTACTCTCTACACCCACGATTGTGTGTCTCAGTACAGCTCTACTCACTACACCCACGATTGTGTGTCTAAGTACACCTATACACTCTACACCCACGATTGTGTGTCTCAGTACAGCTCTACACTCTACACCCACGATTGAGTGTCTCAGTACAGCTCTACTCTCTCCACAACCACAATTGTGTCTCAGTACAGCTCTACTCGATCTATACCCATGATAGTGTGACTCAGTACAGCTCTACTCTCTCTACACCCACGATTGTGTTTCTCAGTACAGCTCTACTCTCTCTACACCCACGATTGTGTGTCTCAGTACAGCTCCACTCTCTACACCCACGATTGTGTCAGTACAGCTCTACTCTCTCTATACACATGATTGTGTGTCTCAGTACAGTTCTACTCTCTACACCCACGATTGTGTGTCTCAGTACAGCTCTACACTCTACACCCACGATTGAGTGTCTCAGTACAGCTCTACTCTCTCTATACACATGATTGTGTGTCTCAGTACAGCTCTACTCCCTACAACCACGATTGTGTGTCTCAGTTCAGCTCTACACTCTACACCCACGATTGAGTGTCTCAGTACAGCTCTACTCTCTCTATACACATGATTGTGTGTCTCAGTACAGCTCTACTCCCTACAACCACGATTGTGTGTCTCAGTACAGCTCTACTCTTTCTGCACCCACGATTGTGTGTCTCAGAACAGCTCTATTCCCTACACACATGATTGTGTGTGTCAGTACAGCTCTAGTCCCTACACCCACGACTGTGTGTCTCAGTACAGCTCTATTCTGCCCATACCCATGATTGTGTGTCTCAGTACAGCTGTACTCCCTGCACCCACGATTGTGTGTCTCAGTACAGCTCTACTCTCTCTACACCCATGATTGTGTCTCAGTACAGCTCTGCACTATCTACACCCACGATTGTGTGTCTCAGTACAGCTCTACTCTCTCTACACCCACGATTATGTCTCAGTACAGCTCTACTCTCTACACCCACGATTGTGCGTCTTAGTACAGCTCTACTCACTACACACATGATTGTGTGTCTCAGTACGGCTCTACACTCTCTACACCCATGATTGTGTCTCAGTACAGCTCTGCACTATCTACACCCACGATTGTGTGTCTCAGTACAGCTCTACTCTCTCTACACCCACGATTGTGTGTCTCAGTACAGCTCTACTCTCTACACACACGATTGTGAATCAGTACAGCTCTACTCTCTCCACACCCACAATTGTGTCTCACTACAGCTCTGCTCTCTCTACACCCAGAATTGTGTCTCAGTACAGCTCTACTCTCTCTACACCCATGACTGTGTGTCTCAGAACAGCTCTACTCTGCCCACACCAATGATTGTGTCTCAGTACAGCTCTACTCTCTACACCCACGATTGTGTGTCTCAGTACAGCTCTACTCTCCCTACACCCATGTTTGTGTGTCTCAGTACAGCTCTACTCCTTCTACACCCACGACTGTGTGTCTCAGTACAGCTCTACACTGACCACACACATGATTGTGTGTCTCAGCACAGCTCTACTCTATCTACACCCACAATTGTGTCTCAGTACAGGTCTACTCTGACCACACACATGATTGTGTGTCTCAGTACAGCTCTACTCTGCCCACACCCATGATTGTGTGTTTCAGTACAGCTCTACTCCCTACACACACGATTGTGTGTCTCAATACAGCTCTGCTCTCTCTACACCCATGCTTGTGTGTCTCAGTACAGCTGTACTCCCTCTACACCCATTACTGTGTGTCTCAGTACAGCTCTACTCTGCCCACGCCAATGATTGTGTCTCAGTACAGCTCTACTCTCTACACACACGATTGTGTGTCTCAGTACTGCTCTACTCTCTCTACCCCCACGATTGAGTGTCTCAGTACAGCGGGACTCTCTCTACACCCACGATTGTGTGTCAGTACAGCTCTACTCTCTAAACCCACGATTGTGTCTCAGTACAGGTCTACTCTCTCTACACCCACGTTTGTGTGTCTCTGTACAGCTCTACTCTCTACACACACGATTGTGTCTCAGTACAGCTCTACTCTCTGCACCCACGATTGTGTGTCTCAGTACAGATCTACACTCTACACCCACGATTGAGTGTCTCAGTACAGCTCTACTCTCTCTATACACATGATTGTGTGTCTCAGTACAGCTCTACTCCCTACAACCACGATTGTGTGTCTCAGTACAGCTCTACTCTTTCTGCACCCACGATTGTGTGTCTCAGAACAGCTCTATTCCCTACACACATGATTGTGTGTTTCAGTACAGCTCTAGTCCCTACACCCACGACTGTGTGTCTCAGTACAGCTCTATTCTGCCCATACCCATGATTGTGTGTCTCAGTACAGCTGTACTCCCTGCACCCACGATTGTGTGTCTCAGTACAGCTCTACTCTCTCTACACCCACGATTATGTCTCAGTACAGCTCTACTCTCTACACCCACGATTGTGCGTCTTAGTACAGCTCTACTCACTACACACATGATTGTGTGTCTCAGTACAGCTCTACTCTCTACACCCATGATTGTGTGTCTCAGTACAGCTCTACTCCCTACACCCACGATTGTGTGTCTCAGTACAGCTCTACTCTCTCTACACCCATGATTGTGTCTCAGTACAGCTCTGCACTATCTACACCCACGATTGTGTCTCAGTACAGCTCTACTCTCTAAACCCACGATTGTGTCTCAGTACAGGTCTACTCTCTCTACACCCACGTTTGTGTGTCTCAGTACAGCTCTACTCTCTACACACACGATTGTGTCTCAGTACAGCTCTACTCTCTGCACCCACGATTGTGTGTCTCAGTACAGCTCTACACTCTACACCCACGATTGAGTGTCTCAGTACAGCTCTACTCTCTCTATACACATGATTGTGTGTCTCAGTACAGCTCTACTCCCTACAACCACGATTGTGTGTCTCAGTACAGCTCTACTCTTTCTGCACCCACGATTGTGTGTCTCAGAACAGCTCTATTCCCTACACACATGATTGTGTGTGTCAGTACAGCTCTAGTCCCTACACCCACGACTGTGTGTCTCAGTACAGCTCTATTCTGCCCATACCCATGATTGTGTGTCTCAGTACAGCTGTACTCCCTGCACCCACGATTGTGTGTCTCAGTACAGGTCTACTCTCTCTACACCCATGATTGTGTCTCAGTACAGCTCTGCACTATCTACACCCACGATTGTGTGTCTCAGTACAGCTCTACTCTCTCTACACCCACGATTATGTCTCAGTACAGCTCTACTCTCTACACCCACGATTGTGCGTCTTAGTACAGCTCTACTCACTACACACATGATTGTGTGTCTCAGTACAGCTCTACTCTCTACACCCATGATTGTGTGTCTCAGTACAGCTCTACTCCCTACACCCACGATTGTGTGTCTCAGTACAGCTCTACTCTCTCTACACCCATGATTGTGTCTCAGTACAGCTCTGCACTATCAACACACACGATTGTGTGTCTCAGTACAGCTCTACTCTCTCTACACCCACGATTGTGTGTCTCAGTACAGCTCTACTCTCTACACACACGATTGTGAATCAGTACAGCTCTACTCTCTCCACACCCACAATTGTGTCTCACTACAGCTCTGCTCTCTCTACACCCATGATTGTGTGTCTCAGTACAGCTCTACTCTCTCTACACCCATGACTGTGTGTCTCAGAACAGCTCTACTCTGCCCACACCAATGATTGTGTCTCAGTACAGCTCTACTCTCTACACCCACGATTGTGTGTCTCAGTAGAGCTCTACACTGACCACACACATGATTGTGTGTCTCAGCACAGCTCTACTCTATCTACACCCACAATTGTGTCTCAGTACAGCTCTACTCTGACCACACACATGATTGTGTGTCTCAGTACAGCTCTACTCTGCCCACACCCATGATTGTGTGTTTCAGTACAGCTCTACTCCCTACTCCCACGATTGTGTGTCTCAATACAGCTCTGCTCTCTCTGCACCCACAATTGTGTCTCAGTACAGCTGTACTCCCTCTACACCCATTACTGTGTGTCTCATTACAGCTCTACTCTGCCCACGCCAATGATTGTGTCTCAGTACAGCTCTACTCTCTACACACACGATTGTGAATCAGTACAGCTCTACTCTCTCCACACCCACAATTGTGTCTCACTACAGCTCTGCTCTCTCTACACCCAGAATTGTGTCTCAGTACAGCTCTACTCTCTCTACACCCATGACTGTGTGTCTCAGAACAGCTCTACTCTGCCCACACCAATGATTGTGTCTCAGTACAGCTCTACTCTCTACACCCACGATTGTGTGTCTCATCACAGCTCTACTCTCCCTACACCCATGTTTGTGTGTCTCAGTACAGCTCTACTCCTTCTACACCCACGACTGTGTGTCTCAGTACAGCTCTACACTGACCACACACATGATTGTGTGTCTCAGCACAGCTCTACTCTATCTACACCCACAATTGTGTCTCAGTACAGGTCTACTCTGACCACACACATGATTGTGTGTCTCAGTACAGCTCTACTCTGCCCACACCCATGATTGTGTGTTTCAGTACAGCTCTACTCCCTACACACACGATTGTGTGTCTCAATACAGCTCTGCTCTCTCTACACCCATGCTTGTGTGTCTCAGTACAGCTGTACTCCCTCTACACCCATTACTGTGTGTCTCAGTACAGCTCTACTCTGCCCACGCCAATGATTGTGTCTCAGTACAGCTCTACTCTCTACACACACGATTGTGTGTCTCAGTACTGCTCTACTCTCTCTACCCCCACGATTGAGTGTCTCAGTACAGCGGGACTCTCTCTACAACCACGATTGTGTGTCAGTACAGCTCTACTCTCTAAACCCACGATTGTGTCTCAGTACAGGTCTACTCTCTCTACACCCACGTTTGTGTGTCTCTGTACAGCTCTACTCTCTACACACACGATTGTGTCTCAGTACAGCTCTACTCTCTGCACCCACGATTGTGTGTCTCAGTACAGATCTACACTCTACACCCACGATTGAGTGTCTCAGTACAGCTCTACTCTCTCTATACACATGATTGTGTGTCTCAGTACAGCTCTACTCCCTACAACCACGATTGTGTGTCTCAGTACAGCTCTACTCTTTCTGCACCCACGATTGTGTGTCTCGGAACAGCTCTATTCCCTACACACATGATTGTGTGTGTCAGTACAGCTCTAGTCCCTACACCCACGAATGTGTGTCTCAGTACAGCTCTATTCTGCCCATACCCATGATTGTGTGTCTCAGTACAGCTGTACTCCCTGCACCCACGATTGTGTGTCTCAGTACAGCTTTACTCTCTCTACACCCACGATTATGTCTCAGTACAGCTCTACTCTCTACACCCACGATTGTGCGTCTTAGTACAGCTCAACTCCCTACACACATGATTGTGTGTCTCAGTACAGCTCTACTCTCTACACCCATGATTGTGTGTCTCAGTACAACTATACTCCCTACACCCACGATTGTGTGTCTCAGTACAGCTCTACTCTCTCTACACCCACGATTGTGTCTCAGTACAGCTCTTCTCTCTACACACACAATTGTGAATCAGTACAGCTCTACTCTCTCCACACCCACAATTGTGTCTCACTACAGCTCTGCTCTCTCTACACCCATGATTGTGTGTCTCAGTACAGCTCTACTCTCTCTACACCCATGACTGTGTGTCTCAGTACAGCTCTACACTGACCACACACATGATTGTGTGTCTCAGCACAGCTCTACTCTATCTACACCCACAATTGTGTCTCAGTACAGCTCTACTCTGACCACACCCATGATTGTGAGTCTCAGTACAGCTCTACTCTCTCTACACCTATGTCTGTGTGTCTCAGTACAGCTCTACTCTGCCCACACCCATGATTGTGTGTTTCAGTACAGCTCTACTCCCTACACCCACGATTGTGTGTCTCAATGCAGCTCTGCTCTCTCTACACCCATTACTGTGTGTCTCAGTACAGCTCTACTCTGCCCACGCCAATGATTGTGTCTCAGTACAGCTCTACTCTCTACACACACGATTGTGTGTCTCAGTACAGCTCTACTCTCTCTACCCCCACGATTGAGTGTCTCAGTACAGTGGTACTCTCTCTACACCCACGATTGTGTCTCAGTACAGCTCTACTCTCTAAACCCACGATTGTGTCTCAGTACAGCTCTACTCTCTCTACACACACGTTTGTGTGTCTCAGTACAGCTCTACTCCCTCTACACCCACGACTGTGTGTCTCAGTACAGCTCTACTCTCTACACCCACGATTGTGTGTCTCAGTACAGCTCTACTCTCCACACCCACGATTTTGTGTCTCAGTACAGCTCTACTCTCTATACCCACGATTGTGTGTCTCAGTACAGCTCCACTCTCTCTACACCCACGATTGTGTGTCTCAGTACAGCTCTACTCTCTACACCCACGATTGTGTGTCTCAGTACAGCTCTACTCACTACACCCACGATTGTGTGTCTACGTACACCGATACACTCTGCACCCACGATTGTGTGTCTCAGTACAGCTCTACACTCTATACCCACGATTGAGTGTCTCAGTACAGCTCTACTCTCTCCACACCCACAATTGTGTCTCAGTACAGCTCTACTCTCTCTATACCCATAATTGTGTGACTCAGTAACGCTCTACTCTCTCTACACCCACGATTGTGTGTCTCAGTACAGCTCTACTCTCTCTACACCCACGATTGTGTGTCTCAGTACAGCTCTACTCTCTACACCCACGATTGTGTCAGTACAGCTCTACTCTCTCTATACACATGATTGTGTGTCTCAGTACAGTTCTACTCTCCACACCCACGATTGTGTGTGTCAGTACAGCTCTACTCTCTCTATACACATGATTGTGTGTCTCAGTACAGTTCTACTCTCTACACCCACGATTGTGTGTCTCAGTACAGCTCTACACTCTACACCCACGATTGAGTGTCTCAGTACAGCTCTACTCTCTCTATACACATGATTGTGTGTCTCAGTACAGCTCTACTCCCTACAACCACGATTGTGTGTCTCAGTACAGCTCTACTCTTTCTGCACCCACGATTGTGTGTCTCAGAACAGCTCTATTCCCTACACACATGATTGTGTGTGTCAGTACAGCTCTTGTCCCTACACCCACGACTGTGTGTCTCAGTACATCTCTATTCTGCCCATACCCATGATTGTGTGTCTCAGTACAGCTGTACTCCCTGCACCCACGATTGTGTGTCTCAGTACAGCTCTACTCTCTCTACACCCATGATTGTGTCTCAGTACAGCTCTACACTATCTACACCCACGATTGTGTGTCTCAGTACAGCTCTACTCTCTCTACACCCACGATTATGTCTCAGTACAGCTCTACTCTCTACACCCACGATTGTGTGTCTTAGTACAGCTCTAATCCCTACACACATGATTGTGTGTCTCAGTACAGCTCTACTCTCTACACCAATGATTGTGTGTCTCAGTACAGCTCTACTCCCTACACCCACGATTGTGTGTCTCAGTACAGCTCTACTCTCTCTACACCCACGATTGTGTGTCTCAGTACAGCTCTACTCTCTACCCACACGTTTGTGTCTCAGCACAGCTCTACTCTATCTACACCCACAATTGTGTCTCAGTACAGCTCTACTCTGACCACACCCATGATTGTGTGTCCCAGTAGAGCTCTACTCTCTCTACACCTATGTCTGTGTGTCTCAGTACAGCTCTACTCTGCCCACACCCATGATTGTGTGTTTCAGTACAGCTCTACTCCCTACACCCACGATTGTGTGTCTCACTACAGCTCTGCTCTCTCTACACTCATGCCTGTGTGTCTCAGTACAGCTGTACTCCCTCTACACCCATTACTGTGTGTCTCAGTACAGCTCTACTCTGCCCACGCCAATGATTGTGTCTCATTACAGCTCTACTCTCTACACCCACGATTGTGTGTCTCAGTACAGCTCTACTCTCTCTACCCCCACGATTGTGTGTCTCAGTAGAGCGCTACTCTCTCTACACCCACGATTGTGTCTTAGTACAGCTCTACTCTCTAAACCCACGATTGTGTCTCACTACAGCTCTACTCTCTCTACACCCACGTTTGTGTGTCAGTACAGCTCTACTCCCTCTACACCCACGACTGTGTGTCTCAGTACAGCTCTACTCTCTACACCCACGATTGTGTGTCTCAGTACAGCTCTAATCTCTACCCCCACGATTGTGTGTCTCAGTACAGCTCTACTCTCTCTACACCCACGATTGTGTCTCAGTACAGCTCTACTCTCTAAACCCACGATTGTGTCTCACTACAGCTGTACTCTCTCTACACCCACGTTTGTGTGTCAGTACAGCTCTACTCCCTCCACACCCACGACTGTGTGTCTCAGTACAGCTCTACTCCCTACACACATGATTGTGTGTCTCAGTACAGCTCTACTCTCTACACCCATGATTGTGTGTCTCAGTACAGCTCTACTCCCTACATCCACGATTGTGTGTCTCAGTACAGCTCTACTCTCTCTACACCCACGATTGTGTGTCTCAGTACAGCTCTACTCTCTACACACACGATTGTCAATCAGTACAGCTCTACTCTCTCCACACCCACAATTGTGTCTCACTACAGCTCTGCTCTCTCTACACCCATGATTGTGTGTCTCAGTACAGCTCTACTCTCTCTACACCCATGACTGTGTGTCTCAGTACAGCTCTACTCTGCCCACACCAATGATTGTGTCTCAGTACAGCTCTACTCTCTCTATACACATGATTGTGTGTCTCAGTACAGCTCTACTCCCTACAACCACGATTGTGTGTCTCAGTACAGCTCTACTCTTTCTGCACCCACGATTGTGTGTCTCAGAACAGTTCTATTCCCTACACACATGATTGTGTGTGTCAGTACAGCTCTAGTCCCTACACCCACGACTGTGTGTCTCAGTACATCTCTATTCTGCCCATACCCATGATTGTGTGTCTCAGTACAGCTCTACTCTCTCTACACCCATGATTGTGTCTCAGTACAGCTCTACACTATCTATACCCACGATTGTGTGTCTCAGTACAGCTCTACTCTCTCTACACCCACGAGTTTGTCTCAGTACAGCTCTACTCTCTACCCCCACGATTGTGTGTCTTATTACAGCTCTACTCCCTACACACATGATTGTGTGTCTCAGTACAGCTCTACTCTCTACACCCATGATTGTGTGTCTCAGTACAGCTCTACTCCCTACACCCACGATTGTGTGTCTCAGTACAGCTCTACTCTCTCTACATCCAGTATTGTGTGTCTCAGTACAGCTCTACTCTCTACACCCACGATTGTGTGTCTCAGTACAGCTCTACTCTCTATACCCACGATTGTGTGTCTCAGTACAGCTCCACTCTCTCTACACCCACGATTGTGTGTCTCAGTACAGCTCTACTCTCTACACCCACGATTGTGTGTCTCAGTACAGCTCTACTCACTACACCCACGATTGTGTGTCTCAGTACAGCTCTACTCTGCCCACACCAATGATTGTGTCTCAGTACAGCTCTACTCTCTCTATACACATGATTGTGTGTCTCAGTACAGCTCTACTCCCTACAACCACGATTGTGTGTCTCAGTACAGCTCTACTCTTTCTGCACCCACGATTGTGTGTCTCAGAACAGTTCTATTCCCTACACACATGATTGTGTGTGTCAGTACAGCTCTAGTCCCTACACCCACGACTGTGTGTCTCAGTACATCTCTATTCTGCCCATACCCATGATTGTGTGTCTCAGTACAGCTCTACTCTCTCTACACCCATGATTGTGTCTCAGTACAGCCTTACACTATCTATACCCACGATTGTGTGTCTCAGTACAGCTCTACTCTCTCTACACCCACGAGTTTGTCTCAGTACAGCTCTACTCTCTACCCCCACGATTGTGTGTCTTATTACAGCTCTACTCCCTACACACATGATTGTGTGTCTCAGTACAGCTCTACTCTCTACACCCATGATTGTGTGTCTCAGTACAGCTCTACTCCCTACACCCACGATTGTGTGTCTCAGTACAGCTCTACTCTCTCTACATCCAGTATTGTGTGTCTCAGTACAGCTCTACTCTCTACACCCACGATTGTGTGTCTCAGTACAGCTCTACTCTCTATACCCACGATTGTGTGTCTCAGTACAGCTCCACTCTCTCTACACCCACGATTGTGTGTCTCAGTACAGCTCTACTCTCTACACCCACGATTGTGTGTCTCAGTACAGCTCTACTCACTACACCCACGATTGTGTGTCTAAGTACACCTATACACTCTACACCCACGATTGTGTGTCTCAGTACAGCTCTACACTCTACACCCACGATTGTGTGTCTCAGCACAGCTCTACTCTATCTACACCCACAATTGCGTCTCAGTACAGCTCTACTCTGACCACACCCATGATTGTGTGTCTCAGTACAGCTCTACTCTCTCTACACCTATGTCAGTGTGTCTCAGTACAGGTCTACTCTGCCCACACCCATGATTGTGTGTTTCAGTACAGCTCTACTCCCTACACCCACGATTGTGTGTCTCAATACAGCTCTGCTCTCTCTACACCCATGCTTGTGTGTCTCAGTACAGCTGTACTCCCTCTACACCCATTACTGTGTGTCTCAGTACAGCTCTACTCTCCCACGCCAATGATTGTGTCTCAGTACAGCTCTACTCTCTACACACACGATTGTGTGTCTCAGTACAGCTCTACTCTCTCTACCCCCACGATTGAGTGTCTCAGTACAGCGGTACTCTCTCTACACCCACGATTGTGTCTCAGTACAGCTCTACTCTCTCTCCACCCACGTTTGTGTGTCTCAGTACAGCTCTACTCTCTCTACATCCAGTATTGTGTGTCTCAGTACAGCTCTACTCTCTACACCCACGATTGTGTGTCTCAGTACAGCTCTACTCTCTATACCCACGATTGTGTGTCTCAGTACAGCTCCACTCTCTCTACACCCACGATTGTGTGTCTCAGTACAGCTCTACTCTCTACATCCACGATTGTGTGTCTCAGTACAGCTCTACTCACTACACCCACGATTGTGTGTCTAAGTACACCTATACACTCTACACCCACGATTGTGTGTCTCAGTACAGCTCTACACTCTAGACCCACGATTGTGTGTCTCAGCACAGCTCTACTCTATCTACACCCACAATTGCGTCTCAGTACAGCTCTACTCTGACCACACCCATGATTGTGTGTCTCAGTACAGCTCTACTCTCTCTACACCTATGTCTGTGTGTCTCAGTACAGGTCTACTCTGCCCACACCCATGATTGTGTGTTTCAGTACAGCTCTACTCCCTACACCCACGATTGTGTGTCTCAATACAGCTCTGCTCTCTCTACACCCATGCTTGTGTGTCTCAGTACAGCTGTACTCCCTCTACACCCATTACTGTGTGTCTCAGTACAGCTCTACTCTGCCCACGCCAATGATTGTGTCTCAGTACAGCTCTACTCTCTACACACACGATTGTGTGTCTCAGTACAGCTCTACTCTCTCTACCCCCACGATTGAGTGTCTCAGTACAGCGGTACTCTCTCTACACCCACGATTGTGTCTCAGTACAGCTCTACTCTCTCTACACCCACGTTTGTGTGTCTCAGTACAGCTCTACTCCCTCTACACCCACGACTGTGTGTCTCAGTACAGCTCTACTCTCTACACCCACGATTGTGTGTCTCAGTACAGCTCTACTCTCTACACCCACGATTGTGTGTCTAAGTACAGCTCTACTCTCTATACCCACGATTGTGTGTCTCAGTACAGCTCTACTCTCTACACCCACGATTGTGTGTCTCAGTACAGCTCTACTCACTACACCCACGATTGTGTGTCTAAGTACACCTATACACTCTACACCCACGATTGTGTGTCTCAGTACAGCTCTACACTCTACACCCACGATTGTGTGTCTCAGTACAGCTCTACTCTCTCTACACCCACGATTGTGTGTCTCAGTAAAGCTCTACTCTCTCTACACCCACGATTGTGTGTCTCAGTACAGCTCTACTCTCTACACCCACGATTGTGTCAGTACAGCTCTACTCTCTCTATACACATGATTGTGTGTCTCAGTACAGTTCTACTCTCTACACCCACGATTGTGTGTCTCAGTACAGCTCTACTCTCTCTATACACATGATTGTGTGTCTCAGTACAGCTCTACTCCCTACAACCACGATTGAGTGTCTCAGTACAGCTCCACTCTCTCTATACACATGATTGTGTGTCTCAGTACAGCTCTACTCCCTACAACCACGATTGTGTGTCTCAGTACAGCTCTACTCTTTCTGCACCCACGATTGTGTGTCTCAGAACAGTTCTATTCCCTACACACATGATTGTGTGTGTCAGTACAGCTCTAGTCCCTACACCCACGACTGTGTGTCTCAGTACATCTCTATTCTGCCCATACCCATGATTGTGTGTCTCAGTACAGCACTACTCTCTCTACACCCATGATTGTGTCTCAGTACAGCTCTACACTATCTATACCCACGATTGTGTGTCTCAGTACTGCTCTACTCCCTCTACACCCACGATTATGTCTCAGTACAGCTCTACTCTCTACCCCCACGATTGTGTGTCTTATTACAGCTCTACTCCCTACACACATGATTGTGTGTCTCAGTACAGCTCTACTCTCTACACCCATGATTGTGTGTCTCAGTACAGCTCTACTCCCTACACCCACGATTGTGTGTCTCAGTACAGCTCTACTCTCTCTACATCCAGTATTGTGTGTCTCAGTACAGCTCTACTCTCTACACCCACGATTGTGTGTCTCAGTACAGCTCTACTCTCTATACCCACGATTGTGTCTCTCAGTACAGCTCCACTCTCTCTACACCCACGATTGTGTGTCTCAGTACAGCTCTACTCTCTACACCCACGATTGTGTGTCTCAGTACAGCTCTACTCACTACACCCACGATTGTGTGTCTAAGTACACCTATACACTCTACACCCACGATTGTGTGTCTCAGTACAGCTCTACACTCTATACCCACGATTGAGTGTCTCAGTACAGCTCTACTCTCTCCACACCCACAATTGTGTCTCAGTACAGCTCTACTCTCTCTATACCCATGATTGTGTGACTCAGTACTGCTCTACTCTCTCTACACCCACGATTGTGTGTCTCAGTACAGCTCTACTCTCTACACCCACGATTGTGTCAGTACAGCTCTACTCTCTCTATACACATGATTGTGTGTCTCAGTACAGTTCTACTCTCTACACCCACGATTGTGTGTCTCAGTACAGCTCTACACTCTACACCCACGATTGAGTGTCTCAGTACAGCTCTACTCTCTCTATACACATGATTGTGTGTATCAGTACAGCTCTACTCCCTACAACCACGATTGTGTGTCTCAGTACAGCTCTACTCTTTCTGCACCCACGATTGTGTGTCTCAGAACAGTTCTATTCCCTACACACATGATTGTGTGTGTCAGTACAGCTCTAGTCCCTACACCCACGACTGTGTGTCTCAGTACATCTCTATTCTGCCCAAACCCATGATTGTGTGTCTCAGTACAGCTGTACTCCCTGCACCCACGATTGTGTGTCTCAGTACAGCTCTACTCTCTCTACACCCATGATTGTGTCTCAGCACAGCTCTACTCTATCTACACCCACAATTGCGTCTCAGTACAGCTCTACTCTGACCACACCCATGATTGTGTGTCTCAGTACAGCTCTACTCTCTCTACACCTATGTCTGTGTGTCTCAGTACAGCTCTACTCTGCCCACACCCATGATTGTGTGTTTCAGTACAGCTCTACTCCCTACACCCACGATTGTGTGTCTCAATACAGCTCTGCTCTCTCTACACCCATGCTTGTGTGTCTCAGTACAGCTGTACTCCCTCTACACCCATTACTGTGTGTCTCAGTACAGCTCTACTCTGCCCACGCCAATGATTGTGTCTCAGTACAGCTCTACTCTCTACACACACGATTGTGTGTCTCAGTACAGCTCTACTCTCTCTACCCCCACGATTGAGTGTCTCAGTACAGCGGTACTCTCTCTACACCCACGATTGTGTCTCAGTACAGCTCTACTCTCTAAACCCACGATTGTGTCTCAGTACAGCTCTACTCTCTCTACAACCACGTTTGTGTGTCTCAGTACAGCTCTACTCCCTCTACACCCACGACTGTGTGTCTCAGTAGAGCTCTACTCTCTACACCCACGATTGTGTGTCTCAGTACAGCTCTACTCTCTACACCCACGATTGTGTGTCTCAGTACAGCTCAACTCTCTATACCCACGATTGTGAGTCTCAGTACAGCTCCACTCTCTCTACACCCACGATTGTGTGTCTCAGTACAGCTCTACTCTCTACACCCACGATTGTGTGTCTCAGTACAGCTCTATTCACTACACCCACGATTGTGTGTCTAAGTACACCTATACACTCTACACCCACGATTGTGTGTCTCAGTACAGCTCTACACTCTATACCCACGATTGAGTGTCTCAGTACAGCTCTACTCTCTGCACACCCACAATTGTGTCTCAGTACAGCTCTACTCTCTCTAAACACACGATTGTGTCTCAGTACAGCTCTACTCTCTCTACACCCACGTTTGTGTGTCTCAGTACAGCTCTACTCCCTCTACACCCACGACTGTGTGTCTCAGTACAGCTCTACTCTCTACACCCACGATTGTGTGTCTCAGTACAGCTCTACTCTCTACACCCACGATTGTGTGTCTCAGTACAGCTCTACTCTCTATACCCACGATTGTGAGTCTCAGTACAGCTCCACTCTCTCTACACCCACGATTGTGTGTCTCAGTACAGCTCTACTCTCTACACCCACGATTGTGTGTCTCAGTACAGCTCTACTCTCTCTACCCCCACGATTGTGTGTCTCAGTAGAGCGCTACTCTCTCTACACCCACGATTGTGTCTCAGTACAGCTCTACTCTCTAAACTCACGATTGTGTCTCACTACAGGTCTACTCTGTCTACACCCACGTTTGTGTGTCAGTACAGCTCTACTCCCTCTACACCCACGACTGTGTGTCTCAGTACAGCTCTACTCTCTACACCCACGATTGTGTGTCTCAGTACAGCTCTACTCTCTACACCCACGATTGTGTGTCTCAGTACAGCTCTACTCTCTACACCCACGATTGTGTGTCTCAGTAGAGCTCCACTCTCTCTACACCCACGATTGTGTGTCTCAGTACAGCTCTACTCTCCCTACACCCATGTTTGTGTGTCTCAGTATAGCTCTACTCGTTCTACACCCACGACTGTGTGTCTCAGTACAGCTGTACACTGACCACACACATGATTGTGTGTCTCAGCACTGCTCTACTCTATCTACACCCACAATTGCGTCTCAGTACAGCTCTACTCTGACCACACCCATGATTGTGTGTCTCAGTACAGCTCTACTCTCTCTACACCTATGTCTGTGTGTCTCAGTACAGCTCTACTCTGCCCACACCCATGATTGTGTGTTTCAGTACAGCTCTACTCCCTACACACACGATTGTGTGTCTCAATACAGCTCTGTTCTCTCTACACCCATGCTTGTGAGTCTCAGTACAGCTGTACTCCCTCTACACCCATTACTGTGTGTCTCAGTACAGCTCTACTCTGCCCACGCCAATGATTGTGTCTCAGTACAGCTCTACTCTCTACACACACGATTGTGTGTCTCAGTACAGCTCTACTCTCTCTACCCCCACGATTGAGTGTCTCAGTACAGAGGTACTCTCTCTACACCCACGATTGTGTCTCAGTACAGCTCTACTCTCTCTACACCCACGTTTGTGTGTCTCAGTACAGCTCTACTCCCTCTACACCCACGACTGTGTGTCTCAGTACAGCTCTACTCTCTACACCCACGATTGTGTGTCTCAGTACAGCTCTACTCTCTACACCCACGATTGTGTGTCTCAGTACAGCTCTACTCTCTATACCCACGATTGTGTGTCTCAGTACAGCTCCACTCTCTCTACACCCACGATTGTGTGTCTCAGTACAGCTCTACTCTCTACACCCACGATTGTGTGTCTCAGTACAGCTCTACTCACTACACCCACGATTGTGTGTCTAAGTACACCTATACACTCTACACCCACGATTGTGTGTCTCAGTACAGCTCTACACTCTACACCCACGATTGTGTGTCTCAGTACAGCTCTACTCTCTCTACACCCACGATTGTGTGTCTCAGTACAGCTCTACTCTCTCTACACCCAAGATTGTGTGTCTCAGTACAGCTCTACTCTCTACACCCACGATTGTGTCAGTACAGCTCTACTCTCTCTATACACATGATTGTGTGTCTCAGTACAGTTCTACTCTCTACACCCACGATTGTGTGTCTCAGTACAGCTCTACTCTCGCTATACACATGATTGTGTGTCTCAGTACAGCTCTACTCCCTACAACCACGATTGAGTGTCTCAGTACAGCTCTACTCTCTCTATACACATGATTGTGTGTCTCAGTACAGCTCTACTCCCTACAACCACGATTGTGTGTCTCAGTACAGCTCTACTCTTTCTGCACCCACGATTGTGTGTCTCAGAACAGTTCTATTCCCTACACACATGATTGTGTGTGTCAGTACAGCTCTAGTCCCTACACCCACGACTGTGTGTCTCAGTACATCTCTATTCTGCCCATACCCATGATTGTGTGTCTCAGTACAGCTCTACTCTCTCTACACCCATGATTGTGTCTCAGTACAGCTCTACACTATCTACACCCACGATTGTGTGTCTCAGTACAGCTCTACTCTCTCTACACCCACGATTATGTCTCAGTACAGCTCTACTCTCTACCCCCACGATTGTGTGTCTTATTACAGCTCTACTCCCTACACACATGATTGTGTGTCTCAGTACAGCTCTACTCTCTACACCCATGATTGTGTGTCTCAGTACAGCTCTACTCCCTACACCCACGATTGTGTGTCTCAGTACAGCTCTACTCTCTCTACACCCAGTATTGTGTGTCTCAGTACAGCTCTACTCTCTACACCCACGATTGTGTGTCTCAGTACAGCTCTACTCTCTATAACCACGATTGTGTGTCTCAGTACAGCTCCACTCTCTCTACACCCACGATTGTGTGTCTCAGTACAGCTCTACTCTCTACACCCACGATTGTGTGTCTCAGTACAGCTCTACTCACTACACCCACGATTGTGTGTCTAAGTACACCTATACACTCTACACCCACGATTGTGTGTCTCAGTACAGCTCTACACTCTATACCCACGATTGAGTGTCTCAGTACAGCTCTACTCTCTCCACACCCACAATTGTGTCTCAGTACAGCTCTACTCTCTCTATACCCATGATTGTGTGACTCAGTACTGCTCTACTCTCTCTACACCCACGATTGTGTGTCTCAGTACAGCTCTACTCTCTACACCCACGATTGTGTCAGTACAGCTCTACTCTCTCTATACACATGATTGTGTGTTTCAGTACAGTTCTACTCTCTACACCCACGATTGTGTGTCTCAGTACAGCTCTACACTCTACACCCACGATTGAGTGTCTCAGTACAGCTCTACTCTCTCTATACACATGATTGTGTGTATCAGTACAGCTCTACTCCCTACAACCACGATTGTGTGTCTCAGTACAGCTCTACTCTTTCTGCACCCACGATTGTGTGTCTCAGAACAGTTCTATTCCCTACACACATGATTGTGTGTGTCAGTACAGCTCTAGTCCCTACACCCACGACTGTGTGTCTCAGTACATCTCTATTCTGCCCATACCCATGATTGTGTGTCTCAGTACAGCTGTACTCCCTGCACCCACGATTGTGTGTCTCAGTACAGCTCTACTCTCTCTACACCCATGATTGTGTCTCAGTACAGCTCTACACTATCTACACCCACGATTGTGTGTCTCAGTACAGCTCTACTCTCTCTACACCCACGATTATGTCTCAGTAGATCTCTACTCTCTACACCCACGATTGTGTGTCTTATTACAGCTCTACTCCCTACACACATGATTGTGTGTCTCAGTACAGCTCTACTCTCTACACCCATGATTGTGTGTCTCAGTACAGCTCTACTCCCTACACCCACGATTGTGTGTCTCAGTACAGCTCTACTCTCTCTACACCCACGATTGTGTGTCTCAGTACAGCTCTACTCTCTACCCACACGATTGTGTCTCAGTACAGCTCTACTCTCTCCACACCCACAATTGTGTCTCACTACAGCTCTGCTCTCTCTACACCCATGATTGTGTGTCTCAGTACAGCTCTACTCTCTCTACACCCATGACTGTGTGTCTCAGTACAGCTCTACTCTCCCTACACCCATGTTTGTGTGTCTCAGTACAGCTCTACTCCCTCTACACCCACGACTGTGTGTCTCAGTACAGCTCTACACTGACCACACACATGATTGTGTGTCTCAGCACAGCTCTACTCTATCTACACCCACAATTGTGTCTCAGTACAGATCTACTCTGACCACACCCATGATTGTGTGTCCCAGTACAGCTGTACTCCCTCTACACCCATTACTGTGTGTCTCAGTACAGCTCTACTCTGCCCACGCCAATGATTGTGTCTCAATACAGCTCTACTCTCTACACCCACGATTGTGTGTCTCAGTACAGCTCTACTCTCTCTACCCCCACGATTGTGTGTCTCAGTAGAGCGCTACTCTCTCTACACCCACGATTGTGTCTCAGTACAGCTCTACTCTCTAAACTCACGATTGTGTCTCACTACAGCTCTACTCTCTCTACACCCACGTTTGTGTGTCTCAGTACAGCTCTACTCTCTCTACACCCATGACTGTGTGTCTCAGTACAGCTCTACTCTGCCCACACCAATGATTGTGTCTCAGTACAGCTCTACACTCTACACCCACGATTGTGTGTCTCAGTACAGCTCTACTCTCCCTACACCCATGTTTGTGTGTCTCAGTACAGCTCTACTCTCTCTACACCCACGATTGTGTCTCAGTACAGCTCTACTCTCTACACCCACGATTGTGTCTCAGTACAGCTCTTCTCTCTCTACACCCACGTTTGTGTGTCTCAGTACAGCTCTACTCCCTCTACACCCACGACCGTGTGTCTCAGTACAGCTCTACACTGACCACACACATGATTGTGTGTCTCAGTACAGCTCTACTCTCTCTACACCCACGATTGTGTGTCTCAGTACAGCTCTCTACACCCACGATTGTGTGTCTCAGTACAGCTCTACTGTCTCCACATCCACAATTGTGTCTCAGTACAGCTCTTCTCTCTCTATACCCATGATTGTGTGTCTCAGTACAGCTCTACTCTCTCTACACCCACGATTGTGTGTCTCAGTACAGCTCTACTCTCCCTACACCGATGTTTGTGTGTCTCAGTACAGCTCTACTCCCTCTACACCCACGACTGTGTGTCTCAGTACAGGTCTACACTGACCACACACATGATTATGTGTCTCAGCACAGCTCTACACTATCTACACCCACAATTGTGTCTCAGTACAGCTCTACTCTCTCTACACCCACGATTGTGTGTATCAGTACAGCTCCACTCTCTCTGCACCCACGATTGTGTCTCAGTACAGGTCTACACTATCTACACTCATGATTGTGTGTCATAGTACTGCTTTACTCTCTACACCCACGATTGTGTGTCTCAGTACAGCTCTACTCTCTCTACACCCACGATTGTGTGTCTCAGTACAGCTCTACTCTCTCTATCCCCTCGATTGTGTGTCTCAGTACAGTTCTACTCTCTCTACACCCACAATTGTGTCTCAGTACAGCTCTACTCTCTCTGCACCCACGAGTGTGTGTCTCAGTATAGCTCTACTCTCTACCCACAGGATTGTGTGTCTCAGTACAACTCTACTCTCTCCATACCCACAATAGTGTCTCAGTACAGCTCTACTCTGACCACAGCCATGATTGTGTGTCTCAGTACAGCTCTACTCTCTCTACACCTATGTCTGTGTGTCTCAGTACAGCTCTACTCTGCCCACACCCATGATTGTGTGTTTCAGTACAGCTCTACTCCCTACACCCACGATTGTGTGTCTCACTACAGCTCTGCTCTCTCTACACTCATGCTTGTGTGTCTCAGTACAGCTCTACTCTCTCTACACCCATGACTGTGTGTCTCAGTACAGCTCTACTCTGCCCACACCAATGATTGTGTCTCAGTACAGCTCTACTCTCTACACCCACGATTGTGTGTCTCAGTACAGCTCTACTCTCTCTACCCCCACAATTGTGTGTGTCAGTACAGCTCTACTCTCTTTACACCCACGATTGTGTCTCAGTACAGCTCTACTCTCTACACACTCGATTGTGTCTCAGTACAGCTCTACTCTCTCTACACCCACGACTGAGTGTCTCAGTACAGCTCTACACTTACCACACACATGATTGTGTGTCTCAGTACAGCTCTACTCCCTACACACACGATTGTGTGTCTAGGTACACCTATACTCTCTACACACACGATTGTGTGTCTCAGTACAGTTCTACACTCTACACCCACGATTGTGTGTCTCAGTACAGCTCTACTTTCTCCACACCCACAATTGTGTCTCAGTACAGCTCTACTCTCTCTATACCCATGATTGTGTGACTCAGTACAGCTCTACTCTCTCTACACCCACGATTGTGTGTCTCAGTACAGCTCTACTCTCTCTACACCCACGGTTGTGTGTCTCAGTACAGCTCTACTCTCTACACCCACGATTGTGTCAGTACAGCTCTAATCTCTCTATACACATGATTGTGTGTCTCAGTACAGCTCTACTCACTACACCCACGATTGTGTGTCTCACTACAGCTCTACACTCTACACCCACGATTGTGTGTCTCAGTACAGCTCTACTCTCTCTATACACATGATTGTGTGTCTCAGTACAGCTCTACTCCCTACAACCACGATTGTGTGTCTCAGTACAGCTCTACTCTTTCTGCACCCACGATTGTGTGTCCCAGTACAGCTCTATTCCCTACACACATGACTGTGTGTCTCAGTACAGCTCTGGTCCCTACACTCACGACTGTGTGTCTCAGTACAGCTCTATTCTGCCCATACCCATGATTGTGTGTCTCAGTACAGCTGTACTCCCTACACCCATGATTGTGTGTCTCAGTACAGCTCTACTCTCTCTACACCCATGATTGTGTCTCAGTACAGCTCTACACTATCTACACCCACGATTGTCTGTCTCAGTACAGCTCTACTCCCTACACCCACGATTGTGTGTCTCACTACAGCTCTGCTCTCTCTACACCCATGCTTGTGTGTCTCAGTACAGCTCTACTCCCTCTACACCCATGACTGTGTGTCTCAGTACAGCTCTACTCTGCCCACACCAATGATTGTGTCTCAGTATAGCTCTACTCTCTACACCCACGATTGTGTGTCTCAGTACAGCTCTACTCTCCCTACACCCATGTTTGTGTGTCTCAGTACAGCTCTACTCTCTCTACCCCCACGATTGTGTGTCTCAGTAGAGCGCTACTCTCTCTACACCCACGATTGTGTCTCAGTACAGCTCTACTCTCTAAACTCACGATTGTGTCTCACTACAGCTCTACTCTCTCTACACCCACGTTTGTGTGTCTCAGTACAGCTCTACTCTCTCTACACCCATGACTGTGTGTCTCAGTACAGCTCTACTCTGCCCACACCAATGATTGTGTCTCAGTACAGCTCTACACTCTACACCCACGATTGTGTGTCTCAGTACAGCTCTACTCTCCCTACACCCATGTTTGTGTGTCTCAGTACAGCTCTACTCTCTCTACACCCACGATTGTGTCTCAGTACAGCTCTACTCTCTACACCCACGATTGTGTCTCAGTACAGCTCTTCTCTCTCTACACCCACGTTTGTGTGTCTCAGTACAGCTCTACTCCCTCTACACCCACGACCGTGTGTCTCAGTACAGCTCTACACTGACCACACACATGATTGTGTGTCTCAGTACAGCTCTACTCTCTCTACACCCACGATTGTGTGTCTCAGTACAGCTCTCTACACCCACGATTGTGTGTCTCAGTACAGCTCTACTGTCTCCACATCCACAATTGTGTCTCAGTACAGCTCTTCTCTCTCTATACCCATGATTGTGTGTCTCAGTACAGCTCTACTCTCTCTACACCCACGATTGTGTGTCTCAGTACAGCTCTACTCTCCCTACACCGATGTTTGTGTGTCTCAGTACAGCTCTACTCCCTCTACACCCACGACTGTGTGTCTCAGTACAGGTCTACACTGACCACACACATGATTATGTGTCTCAGCACAGCTCTACACTATCTACACCCACAATTGTGTCTCAGTACAGCTCTACTCTCTCTACACCCACGATTGTGTGTATCAGTACAGCTCCACTCTCTCTGCACCCACGATTGTGTCTCAGTACAGGTCTACACTATCTACACTCATGATTGTGTGTCATAGTACTGCTTTACTCTCTACACCCACGATTGTGTGTCTCAGTACAGCTCTACTCTCTCTACACCCACGATTGTGTGTCTCAGTACAGCTCTACTCTCTCTATCCCCTCGATTGTGTGTCTCAGTACAGTTCTACTCTCTCTACACCCACAATTGTGTCTCAGTACAGCTCTACTCTCTCTGCACCCACGAGTGTGTGTCTCAGTATAGCTCTACTCTCTACCCACAGGATTGTGTGTCTCAGTACAGCTCTACTCTCTCCATACCCACAATAGTGTCTCAGTACAGCTCTACTCTGACCACAGCCATGATTGTGTGTCTCAGTACAGCTCTACTCTCTCTACACCTATGTCTGTGTGTCTCAGTACAGCTCTACTCTGCCCACACCCATGATTGTGTGTTTCAGTACAGCTCTACTCCCTACACCCACGATTGTGTGTCTCACTACAGCTCTGCTCTCTCTACACTCATGCTTGTGTGTCTCAGTACAGCTCTACTCTCTCTACACCCATGACTGTGTGTCTCAGTACAGCTCTACTCTGCCCACACCAATGATTGTGTCTCAGTACAGCTCTACTCTCTACACCCACGATTGTGTGTCTCAGTACAGCTCTACTCTCTCTACCCCCACAATTGTGTGTGTCAGTACAGCTCTACTCTCTTTACACCCACGATTGTGTCTCAGTACAGCTCTACTCTCTACACACTCGATTGTGTCTCAGTACAGCTCTACTCTCTCTACACCCACGACTGAGTGTCTCAGTACAGCTCTACACTTACCACACACATGATTGTGTGTCTCAGTACAGCTCTACTCCCTACACACACGATTGTGTGTCTAGGTACACCTATACTCTCTACACACACGATTGTGTGTCTCAGTACAGTTCTACACTCTACACCCACGATTGTGTGTCTCAGTACAGCTCTACTTTCTCCACACCCACAATTGTGTCTCAGTACAGCTCTACTCTCTCTATACCCATGATTGTGTGACTCAGTACAGCTCTACTCTCTCTACACCCACGATTGTGTGTCTCAGTACAGCTCTACTCTCTCTACACCCACGGTTGTGTGTCTCAGTACAGCTCTACTCTCTACACCCACGATTGTGTCAGTACAGCTCTAATCTCTCTATACACATGATTGTGTGTCTCAGTACAGCTCTACTCACTACACCCACGATTGTGTGTCTCACTACAGCTCTACACTCTACACCCACGATTGTGTGTCTCAGTACAGCTCTACTCTCTCTATACACATGATTGTGTGTCTCAGTACAGCTCTACTCCCTACAACCACGATTGTGTGTCTCAGTACAGCTCTACTCTTTCTGCACCCACGATTGTGTGTCCCAGTACAGCTCTATTCCCTACACACATGACTGTGTGTCTCAGTACAGCTCTGGTCCCTACACTCACGACTGTGTGTCTCAGTACAGCTCTATTCTGCCCATACCCATGATTGTGTGTCTCAGTACAGCTGTACTCCCTACACCCATGATTGTGTGTCTCAGTACAGCTCTACTCTCTCTACACCCATGATTGTGTCTCAGTACAGCTCTACACTATCTACACCCACGATTGTCTGTCTCAGTACAGCTCTACTCCCTACACCCACGATTGTGTGTCTCACTACAGCTCTGCTCTCTCTACACCCATGCTTGTGTGTCTCAGTACAGCTCTACTCCCTCTACACCCATGACTGTGTGTCTCAGTACAGCTCTACTCTGCCCACACCAATGATTGTGTCTCAGTATAGCTCTACTCTCTACACCCACGATTGTGTGTCTCAGTACAGCTCTACTCTCCCTACACCCATGTTTGTGTGTCTCAGTACAGCTCTACTACCTCTACAGCTACGACGGTGTGTCTCAGTACTGCTCTACACTGACCAGACACATGATTGTGTGTCTCAGCACAGCTCTACTCTATCTACACCCACAATTGTGTCTCAGTACAGATCTACTCTGCCCACACCCATGATTGTGTGTTTCAGTACAGCTCTACTCCCTACACCCACGATTGTGTGTCTCACTACAGCTCTGCTCTCTCTACACCCATGCTTGTGTGTCTCAGTACAGCTCTACTCCGTCTACACCCATGACTGTGTGTCTCAGTACAGCTCTACTCTGCCCACACCAATGATTGTGTCTCAGTATAGCTCTACTCTCTACACCCACGATTGTGTGTCTCAGTACAGCTCTACTCCCTCTGCCCTCACGATTGTCTGTCTCAGTACAGCTCTACTCTCTCCACACCCACAATTGTGTCTCACTACAGCTCTGCTCTCTCTACACCCATGATTGGGTGTCTCAGTACAGCTCTACTCTCTCTACACCCATGACTGTGTGTCTCAGTACAGCTCTATTCTGCCCACACAAATGATTGTTTCTCAGTACAGCTCTACTCTCTACACCCACGATTGTGTGTCTCAGTATAGCTCTATTTTCTCCACACCCACAATTGTGTCTCACTACAGCTCTACTCTGACCACACCCATGATTGTGTGTCTCAGTACAGCTCTACTCTCTCTACACCTATGTCTGTGTGTCTCAGTACAGCTCTACTCTGCCCACACCCATGATTGTGTGTTTCAGTACAGCTCTACTCCCTACACACACGATTGTGTGTCTCAGTACAGCTCTTCTCCCTCTACACCCATGACTGTGTATCTCAGTACAGCTCTACTCTGCCCACACCAATGATTGTGTCTCAGTACAGCTCTACTCTCTACACCCACGATTGTGTGTCTCAGTACTGCTCTACTCTCCCTACACTCATGTTTGTGTGTCTCAGTACAGCTCTACTCCCTCTACACCCACGACGGTGTGTCTCAGTACAGCTCTACACTGACCACACACATGATTGTGTATCTGAGTACAGCTCTACTCCGTCTACACCCATGACTGTGTGTCACAGTACAGCTCTACTCTGCCCACACCAATGATTGTGTCTCAGTAGAGCTCTACTCTCTACACCCACGATTGTGTGTCTCAGTAGAGCTCTACTCTCTCTACCCCCACGATTGTGTGTCTCAGTACAGCTCTACTCTCTCTACACCCACGATTGTGTGTCTCAGTACAGTTTTACTCTCTACACCCACGATTGTGTCTCAGTAGAGCTCTACTCTCTCTACACCCACGTTTGTGTGTCTCAGTACAGCTCTACTCCCTCTACACCCACGACTGTGTGTCTCAATACAGCTCAACATTGACAACACACATGATTTTGTGTCTCAGCACAGCTCTACTCTATCTACACCCACAATTGTGTCTCAGTACAGCTCTACTCTCTCTACACACATGATTGTGTCTCAGTACAGCTCTACACTATCTACACCCACGATTGTGTGTCTCAGTACAGCTCTACTCTCTACACCCACGATTGTGTGTCTCACTACAGCTCTGCTCTCTCTACACCCATGCTTGTGTGTCTCAGTACAGCTCTACTCCGTCTACACCCATGACTGTGTGTCTCAGTACAGCTCTACTCTGCCCACACCAATGATTGTGTCTCAGTATAGCTCTACTCTCTACACCCACGATTGTGTGTCTCAGTACAGCTCTACTCTCTCTACCCCCACGATTGTGTGTCTCAGTACAGCTCTACTCTGCCCACACCAATGATTGTGTCTCAGTACAGCTCTACTCTCTACACCCACGATTGTGTGTCTCAGTACAGCTCTACTCTCTCTACCCCCACGATTGTGTGTCTCAGTACAGCTCTACTCTCTCTAAACCCACGATTATGTCTCAGTACAGCTCTACTCTCTACACCCACGATTGTGTGTCTTAGTACAGCTCTACTCCCTACACCCATGATTGTGTGTCTCAGTACAGCTCTACTCTCTACACCCATGATTGTGTCTCTGTACAGCTCTACTCCCTACACCCACGATTGTGTGTCTCAGTACAGCTCTACTGCCTCTACACCCACGACTGTGTGTCTCAGTACAGCTCTACACTGACCACACACATGATTGTGTGTCTCAGTACAGCTCTACTCTCTCTACACCCACGATTGTGTGTCTCAGTACAGCTCTACTCTCTACACCCACGATTGTGTGTCTCAGTACAGCTCTACTCTCTCCACATCCACAATTGTGTCTCAGTACAGCTCTTCTCTCTCTATACCCATGATTGTGTGTCTCAGTAGAGCTCTACTCTCTCTACACCCACGATTGTGTGTCTCAGCACAGCTCTACTCTCCCTACACCGATGTTTGTGTGTCTCAGTACAGCTCTACTCTCTCTACACCCACGATTGTGTGTCTCAGTACAGGTCTACACTGACCACACACATGATTGTGTGTCTCAGCACAGCTCTACTCTATCTACACCCACAATTGTGTCTCAGTACAGCTCTACTCTCTCTACACCCACGATTGTATGTCTCAGTACAGCTCCACTCTCTCTACACCCACTATTGCTTCTCTGTACAGCTCTACACTATCTACACTGATGATTGTGTGTCATAGTACTGCTTTACTCTCTACACCCACGATTGTGTGTCTCAGTACAGCTCTACTCTCTCTACACCCACGATTGTGTGTCTCAGTACAGCTCTACTCTCTCTATCCCCTCGATTGTGTGTCTCAGTACAGTTCTACTCTCTCTACACCCACAATTGTGTCTCAGTACAGCTCTACTCTCTCTGCACCCACGATTGTGTGTCTCAGTATAGCTCTGCTCTCTCCATACCCACAATTGTGTCTCAGTACAGCTCTACTCTCTCCATACCCACAATTGTGTCTCAGTACAGCTCTACTCTGACCACAGCCATGATTGTGTGTCTCAGTACAGCTCTACTCTCTCTACACCTATGTCTGTGTGTCTCAGTACAGCTCTACTCTGCCCACACCCATGATTGTGTGTTTCAGTACAGCTCTACTCCCTACACCCACGATTGTGTGTCTCACTACAGCTCTGCTCTCTCTACACTCATGCTTGTGTGTCTCAGTACAGCTCTACTCTCTCTACACCCATGACTGTGTGTCTCTGTACAGCTCTACTCTGCCCACACCAATGATTGTCTCAGTACAGCTCTACTCTCTACAACCACGATTGTGTGTCTCAGTACAGCTCTACTCTCTCTACCCCCACAATTGTGTGTGTCAGTACAGGTCTACTCTCTCTACACCCACGATTGTGTCTCAGTACAGCTCTACTCTCTATACACATGATTGTGTGTCTCAGTACAGCTCTACTCACTACACCCACGATTGTGTGTCTCACTACAGCTCTACACTCTACACCCACGATTGTGTGTCTCAGTACAGCTCTACTCCCTACACCCACGATTGTGTGTCTAGGTACACCTATACTCTCTACACACACGATTGTGTGTCTCAGTACAGCTCTACACTCTACACCCACGATTGTGTGTCTCAGTACCGCTCTACTTTCTCCATCCCCACAATTGTGTCTCAGTACAGCTCTACTCTCTCTATACCCATGATTGTGTGACTCAGTACAGCTCTACTCTCTCTACACCCACGACTGTGTGTCTCAGTACAGCTCTACACTGACCACACACATGATTGTGTGTCTCAGTACAGCTCTACTCTCTCTACACCCACGATTGTGTGTCTCAGTACAGCTCTACTCTCTCTACACCCACGGTTGTGTGTCTCAGTACAGCTCTACTCTCTACACCCACGATTGTGTCAGTACAGCTCTAATCTCTCTATACACATGATTGTGTGTCTCAGTACAGCTCTACTCACTACACCCACGATTGTGTGTCTCACTACAGCTCTACACTCTACACCCACGATTGTGTGTCTCAGTACAGCTCTACTCTCTCTATACACATGATTGTGTGTCTCAGTACAGCTCTACTCCTTACAACCACGATTGTGTGTCTCAGTACAGCTCTACTCTTTCTGCACCCACGATTGTGTGTCCCAGTACAGCTCTATTCCCTACACACATGATTGTGTGTCTCAGTACAGCTCTGGTCCCTACACTCACGACTGTGTGTCTCAGTACAGCTCTATTCTTCCCATACCCATGATTGTGTGTCTCAGTACAGCTGTACTCCCTACACCCATGATTGTGTGTCTCAGTACAGCTCTACTCTCTCTACACACATGATTGTGTCTCAGTACAGCTCTACACTATCTACACCCACGATTGTGTGTCTCAGTACAGCTCTACTCTCTCTACACCTATGTCTGTGTGTCTCAGTACAGCTCTACTCTGCCCACACCCATGATTGTGTGTTTCAGTACAGCTCTACTCCCTACACCCACGATTGTGTGTCTCACTACAGCTCTGCTCTCTCTACACTCATGCTTGTGTGTCTCAGTACAGCTCTACTCTCTCTACACCCATGACTGTGTGTCTCAGTACAGCTCTACTCTGCCCACACCAATGATTGTGTCTCAGTACAGCTCTACTCTCTACACCCACGATTGTGTGTCTCAGTACAGCTCTACTCTCTCTACCCCCACAATTGTGTGTGTCAGTACAGCTCTACTCTCTCTACACCCACGATTGTGTCTCAGTACAGCTCTACTCTCTACACACACGATTGTGTCTCAGTACAGCTCTACTCTCTCTACACCCACGACTGTGTGTCTCAGTACAGCTCTACACTGACCACACACATGATTGTGTGTCTCAGTACAGCTCTACTCCCTACACCCACGATTGTGTGTCTAGGTACACCTATACTCTCTACACCCACCATTGTGTGTCTCAGTACAGCTCTACTTTCTCTACACCCACGGTTGTGTGTCTCAGTACAGCTCTACTCTCTACACCCACGATTGTGTCAGTACAGCTCTAATCTCTCTATACACATGATTGTGTGTCTCAGTACAGCTCTACTCACTACACCCACGATTGTGTGTCTCACTACAGCTCTACACTCTACACCCACGATTGTGTGTCTCAGTACAGCTCTACTCTCTCTATACACATGATTGTGTGTCTCAGTACAGCTCTACTCCTTACAACCACGATTGTGTGTCTCAGTACAGCTCTACTCTTTCTGCACCCACGATTGTGTGTCCCAGTACAGCTCTATTCCCTACACACATGATTGTGTGTCTCAGTACAGCTCTGGTCCCTACACTCACGACTGTGTGTCTCAGTACAGCTCTACTCTGCCCATACCCATGATTGTGTGTCTCAGTACAGCTGTACTCCCTACACCCATGATTGTGTGTCTCAGTACAGCTCTACTCTCTCTACACCCATGATTGTGTCTCAGTACAGCTCTACACTATCTACACCCACGATTGTGTGTCTCAGTACAGCTCTACTCCCTACACCCACGATTGCGTGTCTCACTACAGCTCTGCTCTCTCTACACCCATGCTTGTGTGTCTCAGTACAGCTCTACTCCGTCTACACCCATGACTGTGTGTCTCAGTACAGCTCTACTCTGCCCACACCAATGATTGTGTCTCAGTATAGCTCTACTCTCTACACCCACGATTGTGTGTCTCAGTACAGCTCTACTCTCCCTACACCCATGTTTGTGTGTCTCAGTACAGCTCTACTACCTCTACAGCCACGACGGTGTGTCTCAGTACTGCTCTACACTGACCAGACACATGATTGTGTGTCTCAGCACAGCTCTACTCTATCTACACCCACAATTGTGTCTCAGTACAGATCTACTCTGCCCACACCCATGATTGTGTGTTTCAGTACAGCTCTACTCCCTACACCCACGATTGTGTGTCTCAGTACAGCTCTACTCCCTCTACACCCATGACTGTGTGTCTCAGTACAGCTCTACTCTGCCCACACCAATGATTGTGTCTCAGTACAGCTCTACTCTCTACACCCACGATTGTGTGTCTCAGTACAGCTCTACTCTCTCTACCCCCACAATTGTGTGTGTCAGTACAGCTCTACTCTCTCTACACCCACGATTGTGTCTCAGTACAGCTCTACTCTCTACACACACGATTGTGTCTCAGTACAGCTCTACTCTCTCTACACCCACGACTGTGTGTCTCAGTACAGCTCTACACTGACCACACACATGATTGTGTGTCTCAGTACAGCTCTACTCCCTACACCCACGATTGTGTGTCTAGGTACACCTATACTCTCTACACACACGATTGTGTGTCTCAGTACAGCTCTACACTCTACACCCACGATTGTGTGTCTCAGTACCGCTCTACTTTCTCCATCCCCACAATTGTGTCTCAGTACAGCTCTACTCTCTCTATACCCATGATTGTGTGACTCAGTACAGCTCTACTCTCTCTACACCCACGATTGTGTGTCTCAGTACAGCTCTACTCTCTCTACACCCACGGTTGTGTGTCTCAGTACAGCTCTACTCTCTACACCCACGATCGTGTCAGTACAGCTCTAATCTCTCTATACACATGATTGTGTGTCTCAGTACAGCTCTACTCACTACACCCACGATTGTGTGTCTCACTACAGCTCTACACTCTACACCCACGATTGTGTGTCTCAGTACAGCTCTACTCTCTCTATACACATGATTGTGTGTCTCAGTACAGCTCTACACTGACCACACACATGATTGTGTGTCTCAGTACAGCTCTACTCCCTACACCCACGATTGTGTGTCTAGGTACACCTATACTCTCTACACACACGATTGTGTGTCTCAGTACAGCTCTACACTCTACACCCACGATTGTGTGTCTCAGTACCGCTCTACTTTCTCCATCCCCACAATTGTGTCTCAGTACAGCTCTACTCTCTCTATACCCACGATTGTGTGTCCCAGTACAGCTCTATTCCCTACACACATGATTGTGTGTCTCAGTACAGCTCTGGTCCCTACACTCACGACTGTGTGTCTCAGTACAGCTCTATTCTGCCCATACCCATGATTGTGTGTCTCAGTACAGCTGTACTCCCTACACCCATGATTGTGTGTCTCAGTACAGCTCTACTCTCTCTACACACATGATTGTGTCTCAGTACAGCTCTACTCTATCTACACCCACAATTGTTTCTCAGTACAGATCTACTCTGCCCACACCCATGATTGTGTGTTTCAGTACAGCTCTACTCCCTACACCCACGATTGTGTGTCTCACTACAGCTCTGCTCTCTCTACACCCATGCTTGTGTGTCTCAGTACAGCTCTACTCCGTCTACACCCATGACTGTGTGTCTCAGTACAGCTCTACTCTGCCCACACCAATGATTGTGTCTCAGTATAGCTCTACTCTCTACACCCACGATTGTGTGTCTCAGTACAGCTCTACTCTCCCTACACCCATGTTTGTGTGTCTCAGTACAGCTCTACTACCTCTACAGCCACGACGGTGTGTCTCAGTACTGCTCTACACTGACCAGACACATGATTGTGTGTCTCAGCACAGCTCTACTCTATCTACACCCACAATTGTGTCTCAGTACAGATCTACTCTGCCCACACCCATGATTGTGTGTTTTAGTACAGCTCTACTCCCTACACCCACGATTGTGTGTCTAAGTACACCTATTCTCACTACACACACGATTGTGTGTCTCAGTACAGCTGTACACTCTACACCCACGAGTGTGTGTCTCAGTACAGCTCTACTTTCTCCACACACACAATTGTGTCTCAGTACAGCTCTACTCTCTCTATACCCATGATTGTGTTTCTCAGTACAGCTCTACTCTCTACACCCACGATTGTGTGTCTCACTACAGCTCTACTCTCTCTGCACCCACAATTGTGTCTCAGTACAGCTCTACTCAGCCCACACCAATGATTGTGTCTCAGTACAGCTCTACTCTCTACACCCACGATTGTGTGTCTCAGCACAGCTCTACTCTCTCTACCCCCACAATTGTGTGTCTCTGTACAGCTCTACTCTCTCTACACCCACGATTGTGTCTCAGTACAGCTCTACTCTCTACACCCACGATTGTGTCTCAGTACAGCTCTACTCTCTCTACACCCACGACTGTGTGACCCAGTACAGCTCAATTCCCTACACACATGATTGTGTGTCTCAGTACAGCTCTAGTCCCTACACCCACGACTGTGTGTCTCAGTACAGCTCTACACTGACCACACACATGATTGTGTGTCTCAGTACAGCTCTACTCCCTACACCCACGATTGTGTGTCTAAGTACACCTATTCTCTCTACACACACGATTGTGTGTCTCAGTACAGCTCTACACTCTACACCCACGAGTGTGTGTCTCAGTACAGCTCTACATTCTCCACACCCACAATTGTGTCTCAGTACAGCTCTACTCTCTCTATACCCATGATTGTGTGACTCAGTACAGCTCTACTCTCTCTACACCCACGATTGTGTGTCTCAGTACAGCTCTACTCTCTCTACACCCACGATTGTGTGTCTCACTACAGCTCTACACTCTACACCCACGATTGTGTGTCTCAGTACAGCTCTACTCATTCTGCACCCACCATTGTGTGTCCCAGTACAGCTCTATTCCCTACACACATGATTGTCTGTCTCAGTACAGCTGTAGTCCCTACACCCACGACTGTGTGTCTCAGTACAGCTCAATTCTGCCCATACCCATGATTGTGTGTCTCAGTACAGCTGTACTCCCTACACCCATGATTGTGTGTCTCAGTACAGCTCTACTCTCTCTACACCCATGATTGTGTCTCAGTACAGCTCTACACTATCTACACCCACGATTGTGTGTCTCAGTACAGCTCTACTCTCTCTACACCCACGATTGTGTCTCAGTACAGCTCTACTCTCTCTACACCCACGATTGTGTGTCTCAGTACAGTTCTACTCTCTACACCCACGATTGTGTCAGTACAGCTCTACTCCCTACACCCATGATTGTGTGTCTCAGTACAGCTCTACTCTCTACACCCACGATTGTGTGTCTCACTACAGCTCTACTCTCTCTGCACCCACAATTGTGTCTCAGTACAGCTCTACTCTCTCTATACACATGATTGTGTGTCTCAGTACAGCTCTACTCCCTACAACCACGATTGTGTTTCTCAGTACAGCTCTACTCTTTCTGCACCCACGATTGTGTGTCTCAGAACAGCTCTATTCCCTACACACATGATTGTGTGTCTCAGTACAGCTCTAGTCCCTACACCCACGACTGTGTGTCTCAGTACAGCTCTATTCTGCCCATACCCATGATTGTGTGTCTCAGTACAGCTCTACTCTCTACAACCACGATTGTGTGTCTCAGTACAGCTCTACTCTCTCTACACCCACGATTGTGTCTCAGTACAGCTCTACTCTCTACACCCACGATTGTGTGTTTCAGTACAGCTCTACTCTCTCTATACCCATGATTGTGTGACTCAGTACAGCTCTACTCTCACTACACCCATGATTGTGTGTCTCAGTACAGCTCTACTCTCTCTACACCCACGATTGTGTGTCTCAGTACAGTTCTACTCTCTACACCCACGATTGTGTCAGTACAGCTCTACTCCCTACACCCATGATTGTGTGTCTCAGTACAGCTCTACTCTCTACACCCACGATTGTGTGTCTCACTACAGCTCTTCTCTCTCTGCACCCACAATTGTGTCTCAGTACAGCTCTACTCTCTACACCCACGATTGTGTGTTTCAGTACAGCTCTACTCTCTCTATACCCATGACTGTGTGACTCAGTACAGCTCTACTCTCACTACACCCATGATTGTGTGTCTCAGTACAGCTCTACTCTCCCTACACCCACGATTGTGTGTCTCAGTACAGTTCTACTCTCTACACCCACGATTGTGTCAGTACAGCTCTACTCCCTACACCCATGATTGTGTGTCTCAGTACAGCTCTACCCTCTACACCCACGATTGTGTGTCTCACTACAGCTCTACTCTCTCTGCACCCACAATTGTGTCTCAGTACAGATCTACTCTCTACACCCACGATTGTGTGTTTCAGTACAGCTCTACTCTCTCTATACCCATGACTGTGTGACTCAGTACAGCTCTACTCTCACTACACCCATGATTGTGTGTCTCAGTACAGCTCTACTCTCCCTACACCCACGATTGTGTGTCTCAGTACAGTTCTACTCTCTACACCCACGATTGTGTCAGTACAGCTCTACTCCCTACTCCCATGATTGTGTTTCTCAGTACAGCTCTACTCTCTACACACACGATTGTGTGTCTCACTACAGCTCTACTCTCTCTGCACCCACAATTGTGTCTCAGTACAGCTCTACTCTCTCTATACACATGAATGTGTGTCTCAGTACAGCTCTACTCTGCCCACACCAATGATTGTGTCTCAGTACAGCTCTACTCTCTACACCCACGATTGTGTGTCTCAGTACAGCTCTACTCTCTCTACCCCCACAATTGTGTGTCTCAGTACAGTTCTACTCTCTACACCCACGATTGTGTCAGTACAGCTCTACTCCCTACACCCGCGATTGTGTGTCTCACTACAGCTCTACTCTCTCTGCACCCACAATTGTGTCTCAGTACAGATCTACTCTCTACACCCACAATTGTGTGTTTCAGTACAGCTCTACTCTCTCTACACCCATGATTGTGTCTCAGTACAGCTCTACACTATCTACACCCACGATTGTGTGTCTCAGTACAGATCTAGTCTCTCTACACCCACGATTGTGTCTCAGTACAGCTCTACTCTCTCTACACCCACGATTGTGTGTCTCAGTACAGTTCTACTCTCTACACCCAAGTTTGTGTCAGTACAGCTCTACTCCCTACACCCATGATTGTGTGTCTCAGTACAGCTCTACTCTCTACACCCACGATTGTGTGTCTCACTACAGCTCTACTCTCTCTGCACCCACAATTGTGTCTCAGTACAGCTCTACTCTCTCTATACACATGATTGTGTGTCTCAGTACAGCTCTACTCCCTACAACCACGATTGTGTTTCTCAGTACAGCTCTACTCTTTCTGCACCCACGATTGTGTGTCTCAGAACAGCTCTATTCCCTACACACATGATTGTGTGTCTCAGTACAGCTCTGGTCCCTACACTCACGACTGTGTGTCTCAGTACAGCTCTATTCTGCCCATACCCATGATTGTGTGTCTCAGTACAGCTGTACTCCCTACACCCATGATTGTGTGTCTCAGTACAGCTCTACTCTCTCTACACACATGATTGTGTCTCAGTACAGCTCTACTCTATCTACACCCACAATTGTTTCTCAGTACAGATCTACTCTGCCCACACCCATGATTGTGTGTTTCAGTACAGCTCTACTCCCTACACCCACGATTGTGTGTCTCACTACAGCTCTGCTCTCTCTACACCCATGCTTGTGTGTCTCAGTACAGCTCTACTCCGTCTACACCCATGACTGTGTGTCTCAGTACAGCTCTACTCTGCCCACACCAATGATTGTGTCTCAGTATAGCTCTACTCTCTACACCCACGATTGTGTGTCTCAGTACAGCTCTACTCTCCCTACACCCATGTTTGTGTGTCTCAGTACAGCTCTACTACCTCTACAGCCACGACGGTGTGTCTCAGTACTGCTCTACACTGACCAGACACATGATTGTGTGTCTCAGCACAGCTCTACTCTATCTACACCCACAATTGTGTCTCAGTACAGATCTACTCTGCCCACACCCATGATTGTGTGTTTTAGTACAGCTCTACTCCCTACACCCACGATTGTGTGTCTAAGTACACCTATTCTCACTACACACACGATTGTGTGTCTCAGTACAGCTGTACACTCTACACCCACGAGTGTGTGTCTCAGTACAGCTCTACTTTCTCCACACACACAATTGTGTCTCAGTACAGCTCTACTCTCTCTATACCCATGATTGTGTTTCTCAGTACAGCTCTACTCTCTACACCCACGATTGTGTGTCTCACTACAGCTCTACTCTCTCTGCACCCACAATTGTGTCTCAGTACAGCTCTACTCAGCCCACACCAATGATTGTGTCTCAGTACAGCTCTACTCTCTACACCCACGATTGTGTGTCTCAGCACAGCTCTACTCTCTCTACCCCCACAATTGTGTGTCTCTGTACAGCTCTACTCTCTCTACACCCACGATTGTGTCTCAGTACAGCTCTACTCTCTACACCGACGATTGTGTCTCAGTACAGCTCTACTCTCTCTACACCCACGACTGTGTGACCCAGTACAGCTCAATTCCCTACACACATGATTGTGTGTCTCAGTACAGCTCTAGTCCCTACACCCACGACTGTGTGTCTCAGTACAGCTCTACACTGACCACACACATGATTGTGTGTCTCAGTACAGCTCTACTCCCTACACCCACGATTGTGTGTCTAAGTACACCTATTCTCTCTACACACACGATTGTGTGTCTCAGTACAGCTCTACACTCTACACCCACGAGTGTGTGTCTCAGTACAGCTCTACATTCTC
The DNA here is from genome assembly GCF_030144855.1 of Hypanus sabinus. Lineage (NCBI taxonomy): Eukaryota > Metazoa > Chordata > Chondrichthyes > Myliobatiformes > Dasyatidae > Hypanus > Hypanus sabinus. The sequence goes on along the minus strand of NC_082715.1, from coordinate 157,857,590 downwards.
CACACCCACAATTGTGTCTCAGTACAGCTCTACTCTCTCTATACCCATGATTGTGTGACTCAGTACAGCTCTACTCTCTCTACACCCACGATTGTGTGTCTCAGTACAGCTCTACTCTCTCTACACCCACGATTGTGTGTCTCACTACAGCTCTACACTCTACACCCACGATTGTGTGTCTCAGTACAGCTCTACTCATTCTGCACCCACCATTGTGTGTCCCAGTACAGCTCTATTCCCTACACACATGATTGTCTGTCTCAGTACAGCTGTAGTCCCTACACCCACGACTGTGTGTCTCAGTACAGCTCTATTCTGCCCATACCCATGATTGTGTGTCTCAGTACAGCTGTACTCCCTACACCCATGATTGTGTGTCTCAGTACAGCTCTACTCTCTCTACACCCATGATTGTGTCTCAGTACAGCTCTACACTATCTACACCCACGATTGTGTGTCTCAGTACAGCTCTACTCTCTCTACACCCACGATTGTGTCTCAGTACAGCTCTACTCTCTCTACACCCACGATTGTGTGTCTCAGTACAGTTCTACTCTCTACACCCACGATTGTGTCAGTACAGCTCTACTCCCTACACCCATGATTGTGTGTCTCAGTACAGCTCTACTCTCTACACCCACGATTGTGTGTCTCACTACAGCTCTACTCTCTCTGCACCCACAATTGTGTCTCAGTACAGCTCTACTCTCTCTATACACATGATTGTGTGTCTCAGTACAGCTCTACTCCCTACAACCACGATTGTGTTTCTCAGTACAGCTCTACTCTTTCTGCACCCACGATTGTGTGTCTCAGAACAGCTCTATTCCCTACACACATGATTGTGTGTCTCAGTACAGCTCTAGTCCCTACACCCACGACTGTGTGTCTCAGTACAGCTCTATTCTGCCCATACCCATGATTGTGTGTCTCAGTACAGCTCTACTCTCTACAACCACGATTGTGTGTCTCAGTACAGCTCTACTCTCTCTACACCCACGATTGTGTCTCAGTACAGCTCTACTCTCTACACCCACGATTGTGTGTTTCAGTACAGCTCTACTCTCTCTATACCCATGATTGTGTGACTCAGTACAGCTCTACTCTCACTACACCCATGATTGTGTGTCTCAGTACAGCTCTACTCTCTCTACACCCACGATTGTGTGTCTCAGTACAGTTCTACTCTCTACACCCACGATTGTGTCAGTACAGCTCTACTCCCTACACCCATGATTGTGTGTCTCAGTACAGCTCTACTCTCTACACCCACGATTGTGTGTCTCACTACAGCTCTTCTCTCTCTGCACCCACAATTGTGTCTCAGTACAGCTCTACTCTCTACACCCACGATTGTGTGTTTCAGTACAGCTCTACTCTCTCTATACCCATGACTGTGTGACTCAGTACAGCTCTACTCTCACTACACCCATGATTGTGTGTCTCAGTACAGCTCTACTCTCCCTACACCCACGATTGTGTGTCTCAGTACAGTTCTACTCTCTACACCCACGATTGTGTCAGTACAGCTCTACTCCCTACACCCATGATTGTGTGTCTCAGTACAGCTCTACCCTCTACACCCACGATTGTGTGTCTCACTACAGCTCTACTCTCTCTGCACCCACAATTGTGTCTCAGTACAGATCTACTCTCTACACCCACGATTGTGTGTTTCAGTACAGCTCTACTCTCTCTATACCCATGACTGTGTGACTCAGTACAGCTCTACTCTCACTACACCCATGATTGTGTGTCTCAGTACAGCTCTACTCTCCCTACACCCACGATTGTGTGTCTCAGTACAGTTCTACTCTCTACACCCACGATTGTGTCAGTACAGCTCTACTCCCTACTCCCATGATTGTGTTTCTCAGTACAGCTCTACTCTCTACACACACGATTGTGTGTCTCACTACAGCTCTACTCTCTCTGCACCCACAATTGTGTCTCAGTACAGCTCTACTCTCTCTATACACATGAATGTGTGTCTCAGTACAGCTCTACTCTGCCCACACCAATGATTGTGTCTCAGTACAGCTCTACTCTCTACACCCACGATTGTGTGTCTCAGTACAGCTCTACTCTCTCTACCCCCACAATTGTGTGTCTCAGTACAGTTCTACTCTCTACACCCACGATTGTGTCAGTACAGCTCTACTCCCTACACCCGCGATTGTGTGTCTCACTACAGCTCTACTCTCTCTGCACCCACAATTGTGTCTCAGTACAGATCTACTCTCTACACCCACAATTGTGTGTTTCAGTACAGCTCTACTCTCTCTACACCCATGATTGTGTCTCAGTACAGCTCTACACTATCTACACCCACGATTGTGTGTCTCAGTACAGATCTAGTCTCTCTACACCCACGATTGTGTCTCAGTACAGCTCTACTCTCTCTACACCCACGATTGTGTGTCTCAGTACAGTTCTACTCTCTACACCCACGATTGTGTCAGTACAGCTCTACTCTCTCTATACACATGATTGTGTGTCTCAGTACAGCTCTACTCCCTACAACCACGATTGTGTTTCTCAGTACAGCTCTACTCTTTCTGCACCCACGATTGTGTGTCTCAGAACAGCTCTATTCCCTACACACATGATTGTGTGTCTCAGTACAGCTCTAGTCCCTACACCCACGATTGTGTGTCTCAGTACAGCTCTATTCTGCCCATACCCATGATTGTGTGTCTCAGTACAGCTGTACTCCCTACACCCATGATTGTGTGTCTCAGTACAGCTCTACTCTCTACACCCATGATTGTGTCTCAGTACAGCTCTACACTATCTACACCCACGATTGTGTGTCTCAGTACAGCTCTACTCTCTCTACACCCACGATTGTGTGTCTCAGTACAGTTCTACTCTCTACACCCACCATTGTGTCAGTACAGCTCTACTCCCTACACCCATGATTGTGTGTCTCAGTACAGCTCTACTCTCTACACCCACGATTGTGTGTTTCAGTACAGCTCTACTCTCTCTATACCCATGATTGTGTGACTCAGTACAGCTCTACTCTCACTACACCCATGATTGTGTGTCTCAGTACATCTCTACTCTCTCTACACCCACGATTGTGTGTCTCAGTACAGTTCTACTCTCTACACCCACGATTGTGTCTCAGTACAGCTCTACTCCCTACACCCATGATTGTGTGTCTCAGTACAGCTCTACTCTCTACACCCACGATTGTGTGTCTCACTACAGCTCTACTATCTCTGCCCCCACAATTGTGTCTCAGTACAGATCTACTCTCAACACCCACGATTGTGTGTTTCAGTACAGCTCTACTCTCTCTATACCCATGACTGTGTGACTCAGTACAGCTCTACTCTCACTACACCTATGATTGTGTGTCTCAGTACAGCTCTACTCTCCCTACACCCACGATTGTGTGTCTCAGTACAGTTCTACTCTCTACACCCACGATTGTGTCAGTACAGCTCTACTCCCTACACCCATGATTGTGTTTCTCAGTACAGCTCTACTCTCTACACCCACGATTGTGTGTCTCACTACAGCTCTACTCTCTCTGCACCCACAATTGCGTCTCAGTACAGCTCTACTCTCTCTATACACATGAATGTGTGTCTCAGTACAGCTCTACTCTGCCCACACCAATGATTGTGTCTCAGTACAGCTCTACTCTCTACACCCACGATTGTGTGTCTCAGTACAGCTCTACTCTCTCTACCCCCACAATTGTGTGTCTCAGTACAGTTCTACTCTCTACACCCACGATTGTGTCAGTACAGCTCTACTCCCTACACCCATGATTGTGTGTCTCAGTACAGCTCTACTCTCTACACCCACGATTGTGTGTCTCACTACAGCTCTACTCTCTCTGCACCCACAATTGTGTCTCAGTACAGATCTACTCTCTACACCCACAATTGTGTGTTTCAGTACAGCTCTACTCTCTCTATACCCATGACTGTGTGACTCAGTACAGCTCTACTCTCACTACACCCATGATTGTGTGTCTCAGTACAGCTCTACTCTCCCTACACCCACGATTGTGTGTCTCAGTACAGTTCTACTCTCTACACCCACGACTGTGTCAGTACAGCTCTACTCCCTACACCTATGATTGTGTTTCTCAGTACAGCTCTACTCTCTACACCCACGATTGTGTGTCTCACTACAGCTCTACTCTTTCTGCACCCACAATTGTGTCTCAGTACAGCTCTACTCTCTCTATACACATGAATGTGTGTCTCAGTACAGCTCTACTCTGCGCACACCAATGATTGTGTCTCAGTACAGCTCTACTCTCTACACCCACGATTGTGTGTCTCAGTACAGCTCTACTCTCTCTACCCCCACAATTGTGTGTCTCTGTACAGCTATACTCTCTCTACACCCACGATTGTGTCTCAGTACAGCTCTACTCTCTACACCCACGATTGTGTCTCAGTACAGCTCTACTCTCTCTACACCCACGACTGTGTGACCCAGTTCAGCTCAATTCCCTACACACATGATTGTGTGTCTCAGTACAGCTCTAGTCCCTACACCCACGACTGTGTGTCTCAGTACAGCTCTACACTGACCACACACATGATTGTGTGTCTCAGTACAGCTCTACTCCCTACACCCACGATTGTGTGTCTAAGTACACCTATTCTCTCTACACACACGATTGTGTGTCTCAGTACAGCTCTACACTCTACACCCACGAGTGTGTGTCTCAGTACAGCTCTACTTTCTCCACACCCACAATTGTGTCTCAGTACACCTCTACTCTCTCTATACCCATGATTGTGTGACTCAGTACAGCTCTACTCTCTCTACACCCACGATTGTGTGTCTCAGTACAGCTCTACTCTCTCTACACCCACGATTGTGTGTCTCACTACAGCTCTACACTCTACACCCACGATTGTGTGTCTCAGTACAGCTCTACTCTCTCTGCACCCACAATTGTGTCTCAGTACAGCTCTATTCTCTCTATACACATGAATGTGAGTCTCAGTACAGCTCTACTCTGCCCACACCAATGATTGTGTCTCAGTACAGCTCTACTCTCTACACCCACGATTGTGTGTCTCAGTACAGCTCTACTCTCTCTACCCCCACAATTGTGTGTCTCTGTACAGCTATACTCTCTCTACACCCACGATTGTGTTTGAGTACAGCTCTACTCTCTACACCCACGATTGTGTCTCAGTAGAGCTCTACTCTCTCTACACCCACGACTGTGTGACCCAGTACAGCTCAATTCCCTACACACATGATTGTGTGTCTCAGTACAGCTCTAGTCCCTACACCCACGACTGTGTGTCTCAGTACAGCTCTACACTGACCACACACATGATTGTGTGTCTCAGTACAGCTCTACTCCCTACACCCACGATTGTGTGTCTAAGTACACCTATTCTCTCTACACACACGATTGTGTGTCTCAGTACAGCTCTACACTCTACACCCACGAGTGTGTGTCTCAGTACAGCTCTACTTTCTCCACACCCACAATTGTGTCTCAGTACAGCTCTACTCTCTCTATACCCATGATTGTGTGACTCAGTACAGCTCTACTCTCTCTACACCCACGATTGTGTGTCTCAGTACAGCTCTACTCTCTCTACACCCACGATTGTGTGTCTCACTACAGCTCTACACTCTACACCCACGATTGTGTGTCTCAATACAGCTCTACTCTTTCTGCACCCACGATTGTGTGTCCCAGTACAGCTCTATTCCCTACACACATGATTGTGTGTCTCAGTACAGCTCTAGTCCCTACACCCACGACTGTGTGTCTCAGTACAGCTCTATTCTGCCCATACCCATGATTGTGTGTCTCAGTACAGCTGTACTCCCTACACCCATGATTGTGTGTCTCAGTACAGCTCTACTCTCTCTACACCCATGATTGTGTCTCAGTACAGCTCTACACTATCTACACCCACGATTGTGTGTCTCAGTACAGCTCTACTCTCTCTACACCCACGATTGTGTCTCAGTACAGCTCTACTCTCTCTACACCCACGATTGTGTGTCTCAGTACAGTTCTACTCTCTACACCCACCATTGTGTCAGTACAGCTCTACTCCCTACACCCATGATTGTGTGTCTCAGTACAGCTCTACTCTCTACACCCACGATTGTGTGTCTCACTACAGCTCTACTCTCTCTGCACCCACAATTGTGTCTCAGTACAGCTCTACTCTCTACACCCACGATTGTGTCTCAGTACAGCTCTACTCTCTCTACACCCACGACTGTGTGACCCAGTTCAGCTCAATTCCCTACACACATGATTGTGTGTCTCAGTACAGCTCTAGTCCCTACACCCACGACTGTGTGTCTCAGTACAGCTCTACACTGACCACACACATGATTGTGTGTCTCAGTACAGCTCTACTCCCTACACCCACGATTGTGTGTCTAAGTACACCTATTCTCTCTACACACACGATTGTGTGTCTCAGTACAGCTCTACACTCTACACCCACGAGTGTGTGTCTCAGTACAGCTCTACTTTCTCCACAACCACAATTGTGTCTCAGTACACCTCTACTCTCTCTATACCCATGATTGTGTGACTCAGTACAGCTCTACTCTCTCTACACCCACGATTGTGTGTCTCAGTACAGCTCTACTCTCTCTACACCCACGATTGTGTGTCTCACTACAGCTCTACACTCTACACCCACGATTGTGTGTCTCAGTACAGCTCTACTCTCTCTGCACCCACAATTGTGTCTCAGTACAGCTCTATTCTCTCTATACACATGAATGTGAGTCTCAGTACAGCTCTACTCTGCCCACACCAATGATTGTGTCTCAGTACAGCTCTACTCTCTACACCCACGATTGTGTGTCTCAGTACAGCTCTACTCTCTCTACCCCCACAATTGTGTGTCTCTGTACAGCTATACTCTCTCTACACCCACGATTGTGTTTGAGTACAGCTCTACTCTCTACACCCACGATTGTGTCTCAGTAGAGCTCTACTCTCTCTACACCCACGACTGTGTGACCCAGTACAGCTCAATTCCCTACACACATGATTGTGTGTCTCAGTACAGCTCTAGTCCCTACACCCACGACTGTGTGTCTCAGTACAGCTCTACACTGACCACACACATGATTGTGTGTCTCAGTACAGCTCTACTCCCTACACCCACGATTGTGTGTCTAAGTACACCTATTCTCTCTACACACACGATTGTGTGTCTCAGTACAGCTCTACACTCTACACCCACGAGTGTGTGTCTCAGTACAGCTCTACTTTCTCCACACCCACAATTGTGTCTCAGTACAGCTCTACTCTCTCTATACCCATGATTGTGTGACTCAGTACAGCTCTACTCTCTCTACACCCACGATTGTGTGTCTCAGTACAGCTCTACTCTCTCTACACCCACGATTGTGTGTCTCACTACAGCTCTACACTCTACACCCACGATTGTGTGTCTCAATACAGCTCTACTCTTTCTGCACCCACGATTGTGTGTCCCAGTACAGCTCTATTCCCTACACACATGATTGTGTGTCTCAGTACAGCTCTAGTCCCTACACCCACGACTGTGTGTCTCAGTACAGCTCTATTCTGCCCATACCCATGATTGTGTGTCTCAGTACAGCTGTACTCCCTACACCCATGATTGTGTGTCTCAGTACAGCTCTACTCTCTCTACACCCATGATTGTGTCTCAGTACAGCTCTACACTATCTACACCCACGATTGTGTGTCTCAGTACAGCTCTACTCTCTCTACACCCACGATTGTGTCTCAGTACAGCTCTACTCTCACTACACCCATGATTGTGTGTCTCAGTACAGTTCTACTCTCTACACCCACCATTGTGTCAGTACAGCTCTACTCACTACACCCATGATTGTGTGTCTCAGTACAGCTCTATTCTGCCCATACCCATGATTGTGTGTCTCAGTACAGCTGTACTCCCTACACCCATGATTGTGTGTCTCAGTACAGCTCTACTCTCTCTACACCCATGATTGTGTCTCAGTACAGCTCTACACTATCTACACCCACGATTGTGTGTCTCAGTACAGCTCTACTCTCTCTACACCCACGATTGTGTCTCAGTAGAGCTCTACTCTCTCTACACCCACGATTGTGTGTCTCAGTACAGTTCTACTCTCTACACCCACCATTGTGTCAGTACAGCTCTACTCACTACACCCATGATTGTGTGTCTCAGTACAGCTCTACTCTCTACACCCACGATTGTGTGTCTCACTACAGCTCTACTCTCTCTGCACCCACAATTGTGTCTCAGTACAGCTCTACTCTCTCTATACACATGATTGTGTGTCTCAGTACAGCTCTACTCCCTACAACCACGATTGTGTTTCTCAGTACAGCTCTACTCTTTCTGCACCCACGATTGTGTGTCTCAGAACAGCTCTATTCCCTACAGACATGATTGTGTGTCTCAGTACAGCTCTAGTCCCTACACCCACGACTGTGTGTCTCAGTACAGCTCTATTCTGCCCATACCCATGATTGTGTGTCTCAGTACAGCTCTACTCTCTACAACCACGATTGTGTGTCTCAGTACAGCTCTACTCTCTCTACACCCACGATTGTGTCTCAGTACAGCTCTACTCTCTACACCCACGATTGTGTGTTTCAGTACAGCTCTACTCTCTCTATACCCATGATTGTGTGACTCAGTACAGCTCTACTCTCAGTACACCCATGATTGTGTGTCTCAGTACAGCTCTACTCTCTCTACACCCACGATTGTGTGTCTCAGTACAATTCTACTCTCTACACCCACGATTGTGTCAGTACAGCTCTACTCCCTACACCCATGATTGTGTGTCTCAGTACAGCTCTACTCTCTACACCCACGATTGTGTGTCTCACTACAGCTCTACTCTCTCTGCACACACAATTGTGTCTCAGTACAGCTCTACTCTCTACACCCACGATTGTGTGTTTCAGTACAGCTCTACTCTCTCTATACCCATTATTGTGTGACTCAGTACAGCTCTACTCTCACTACACACATGATTGTGTGTCTCAGTACAGCTCTACTCTCCCTACACCCACGATTGTGTGTCTCAGTACAGTTCTACTCTCTACACCCACGATTGTGTCAGTACAGCTCTACTCCCTACACCCATGATTGTGTTTCTCAGTACAGCTCTACTCTCTACACCCACGATTGTGTGTCTCACTACAGCTCTACTCTCTCTGCACCCACAATTGCGTCTCAGTACAGCTCTACTCTCTCTATACACATGAATGTGTGTCTCAGTACAGCTCTACTCTGCCCACACCAATGATTGTGTCTCAGTACAGCTCTACTCTCTACACCCACGATTGTGTGTCTCAGTACAGCTCTACTCTCTCTACCCCCACAATTGTGTGTCTCAGTACAGTTCTACTCTCTACACCCACGATTGTGTCAGTACAGCTCTACTCCCTACACCCATGATTGTGTGTCTCAGTACAGCTCTACTCTCTACACCCACGATTGTGTGTCTCACTACAGCTCTACTCTCTCTGCACCCACAATTGTGTCTCAGTACAGATCTACTCTCTACACCCACAATTGTGTGTTTCAGTACAGCTCTACTCTCTCTATACCCATGACTGTGTGACTCAGTACAGCTCTACTCTCACTACACCCACGATTGTGTGTCTCAGTACAGTTCTACTCTCTACACCCACGATTGTGTCAGTACAGCTCTACTCCCTACACCTATGATTGTGTTTCTCAGTACAGCTCTACTCTCTACACCCACGATTGTGTGTCTCACTACAGCTCTACTCTCTGTGCACCCACAATTGTGTCTCAGTACAGCTCTACTCTCTCTATACACATGAATGTGTGTCTCAGTACAGCTCTACTCTGCGCACACCAATGATTGTGTCTCAGTACAGCTCTACTCTCTACACCCACGATTGTGTGTCTCAGTACAGCTCTACTCTCTCTACCCCCACAATTGTGTGTCTCTGTACAGCTATACTCTCTCTACACCCACGATTGTGTCTCAGTACAGCTCTACTCTCTACACCCACGATTGTGTCTCAGTACAGCTCTACTCTCTCTACACCCACGACTGTGTGACCCAGTACAGCTCAATTCCCTACACACATGATTGTGTGTCTCAGTACAGCTCTAGTCCCTACACCCACGACTGTGTGTCTCAGTACAGCTCTACACTGACCACACACATGATTGTGTGTCTCAGTACAGCTCTACTCCCTACACCCACGATTGTGTGTCTAAGTACACCTATTCTCTCTACACACACGATTGTGTGTCTCAGTACAGCTCTACACTCTACACCCACGAGTGTGTGTCTCAGTACAGCTCTACTTTCTCCACACCCACAATTGTGTCTCAGTACACCTCTACTCTCTCTATACCCATGATTGTGTGACTCAGTACAGCTCTACTCTCTCTACACCCACGATTGTGTGTCTCAGTACAGCTCTACTCTCTCTACACCCACGATTGTGTGTCTCACTACAGCTCTACACTCTACACCCACGATTGTGTGTCTCAGTACAGCTCTACTCTCTCTGCACCCACATTTGTGTCTCAGTACAGCTCTACTCTCTCTATACACATGAATGTGAGTCTCAGTACAGCTCTACTCTGCCCACACCAATGATTGTGTCTCAGTACAGCTCTACTCTCTACACCCACGATTGTGTGTCTCAGTACAGCTCTACTCTCTCTACCCCCACAATTGTGTGTCTCTGTACAGCTATACTCTCTCTACACCCACGATTGTGTTTGAGTACAGCTCTACTCTCTACACCCACGATTGTGTCTCAGTACAGCTCTACTCTCTCTACACCCACGACTGTGTGACCCAGTACAGCTCAATTCCCTACACACATGATTGTGTGTCTCAGTACAGCTCTAGTCCCTACACCCACGACTGTGTGTCTCAGTACAGCTCTACACTGACCACACACATGATTGTGTGTCTCAGTACAGCTCTACTCCCTACACCCACGATTGTGTGTCTAAGTACACCTATTCTCTCTACACACACGATTGTGTGTCTCAGTACAGCTCTACACTCTACACCCACGAGTGTGTGTCTCAGTACAGCTCTACTTTCTCCACACCCACAATTGTGTCTCAGTACAGCTCTACTCTCTCTATACCCATGATTGTGTGACTCAGTACAGCTCTACTCTCTCTACACCCACGATTGTGTGTCTCAGTACAGCTCTACTCTCTCTACACCCACGATTGTGTGTCTCACTACAGCTCTACACTCTACACCCACGATTGTGTGTCTCAGTACAGCTCTACTCTTTCTGCACCCACGATTGTGTGTCCCAGTACAGCTCTATTCCCTACACACATGATTGTGTGTCTCAGTACAGCTCTAGTCCCTACACCCACGACTGTGTGTCTCAGTACAGCTCTACTCTCTGTACACCCATGATTGTGTCTCAGTACAGCTCTACACTATCTACACCCACGATTGTGTGTCTCAGTACAGCTCTACTCTCTCTACACCCACGATTGTGTCTCAGTACAGCTCTACTCTCTCTACACCCACGATTGTGTGTCTCAGTACAGTTCTACTCTCTACACCCACCATTGTGTCAGTACAGCTCTACTCCCTACACCCATGATTGTGTGTCTCAGTACAGCTCTACTCTCTACACCCACGATTGTGTGTCTCACTACAGCTCTACTCTCTCTGCACCCACAATTGTGTCTCAGTACAGCTCTACTCTCTCTATACACATGATTGTGTGTCTCAGTACAGCTCTACTCCCTACAACCACGATTGTGTTTCTCAGTACAGCTCTACTCTTTCTGCACCCACGATTGTGTGTCTCAGAACAGCTCTATTCCCTACAGACATGATTGTGTGTCTCAGTACAGCTCTAGTCCCTACACCCACGACTGTGTGTCTCAGTACAGCTCTATTCTGCCCATACCCATGATTGTGTGTCTCAGTACAGCTCTACTCTCTACAACCACGATTGTGTGTCTCAGTACAGCTCTACTCTCTCTACACCCACGATTGTGTCTCAGTACAGCTCTACTCTCTACACCCACGATTGTGTGTTTCAGTACAGCTCTACTCTCTCTATACCCATGATTGTGTGACTCAGTACAGCTCTACTCTCAGTACACCCATGATTGTGTGTCTCAGTACAGCTCTACTCTCTCTACACTCACGATTGTGTGTCTCAGTACAATTCTACTCTCTACACCCACGATTGTGTCAGTACAGCTCTACTCCCTACACCCATGATTGTGTGTCTCAGTACAGCTCTACTCTCTACACCCACGATTGTGTGTCTCACTACAGCTCTACTCTCTCTGCACACACAATTGTGTCTCAGTACAGCTCTACTCTCTACACCCACGATTGTGTGTTTCAGTACAGCTCTACTCTCTCTATACCCATTATTGTGTGACTCAGTACAGCTCTACTCTCACTACACACATGATTGTGTGTCTCAGTACAGCTCTACTCTCTCTACACCCACGATTGTGTGTCTCAGTACAGTTCTACTCTCTACACCCACGATTGTGTCAGTACAGCTCTACTCCCTACACCCATGATTGTGTGTCTCAGTACAGTTCTACTGTCTACACCCACGATTGTGTCTCAGTACAGCTCTACTCCCTACACCCACGATTGTGTGTCTCACTACAGCTCTGCTCTCTCTACACCCACGATTGTGTGTCTCAGTACAGCTCTACTCTCTCTACCCCCACAATTGTGTGTCTCTGTACAGCTCCACTCTCTCTACACCCACGATTGTGTGTCTCAGTACAGCTCTACTCTCTACACCCAGGATTGTGTCTCAGTACAGCTCTACTCTCTCTACACCCACGACTGTGTGTCCCAGTACAGCTCTATTCCCTACACACATGTTTGTTTGTCTCAGTACAGCTCTACACTGACCACACACATGATTGTATGTTTCAGTACAGCTCTACTCCCTACACCCACGATTGTGTGTCTAAGTACACCTATACTCTCTACACACACGATTGTGTGTCTCAATACAGCTCTACACTCTACACCCACGATTGTGTAAGTACAGCTCTACTCCCTACACTCATGATTGTGTGTCTCAGTTCAGCTCTACTCTCTACACCCACGATTGTGTGTCTCACTACAGCTCTACTCTCTCTGCACCCACAATTGTGTCTCAGTACAGCTCTACTCTCTCTATACACATGATTGTGTGTCTCAGTACAGCTCTACTCCCTACAACCACGATTGTGTTTCTCAGTACAGCTCTACTCTTTCTGCACCCACGATTGTGTGTCTCAGAACAGCTATATTCCATACACACATGATTGTGTGTCTCAGTACAGCTCTAGTCCCTACACCCACGACTGTGTGTCTCAGTACAGCTGTATTCTGCCCATACCCATGATTGTGTGTCTCAGTACAGCTCTACTCTCTCCACACCCACAATTGTGTCTCAGTACAGCTCTACGCTGACCACACCCATGATTGTTTGTCTCAGTACAGCTCTACTCTCTCTACACCTATGTCTGTGTGTCTCAGTACAGCTCTACTCTGCCCACACCCATGATTGTGTGTTACAGTACAGCTCTACTCCCTACACCCACGATTGTGTGTCTCCCTACAGCTCTGCTCTCTCTATACCCATGATTGTGTGTCTCAGTACAGCTCTACTCTCTCTACACCCATGAGTGTGTGTCTCAGTACAGCTCTACTCTGCCCACACCAATGATTGTGTCTCAGTACAGCTCTACTCTCTACACCCACGATTGTGTGTCTCAGTACAGCTCTACTCTCTCTACCCCCACAATTGTGTGTCTCTGTAAAGCTCTACTCTCTCTACATCCCCGATTGTGTCTCAGTACAGCTCTACTCTCTACACCCACGATTGTGTCTCAGTACAGCTCTACTCTCTCTACACCCACGACTGTGTGTCTCAGTACAGCTCTACACTGACCACACACATGATTGTGTGTCTCAGTACAGCTCTACTCCCTACACCCACGATTGTGTGTCTCACTACAGCTCTGCTCTCTCTACACTCATGCTTGTGTGTCTCAGTTGCACTACTCTCTCTACACCGATGACTGTGTCTCAGTAGAGCTCTACTCTGCCCACACCAATGATTGTGTCTCAGTACAGCTCTACTCTCTACACCCACGATTGTGTGTCTCAGTACAGCTCTACTCTCTCTACCCCCACAATTGTGTGTCTCTGTACAGCTCTACTCTCTCTACACCCACGATTGAGTCTCAGTACAGCTCTACTCTCTACACCCACGATTGTGTCTCAGTACAGCTCTACTCTCACTACACCCATGATTGTGTGTCTCAGTACAGTTCTACTCTCTACACCCACGATTGTGTCAGTACAGCTCTACTCCCTACACCCATGATTGTGTGTCTCAGTACAGCTCTACTCTCTGCACCCACAATTGTGTCTCAGTACAGCTCTACTCTCTCTATACCCATGATTGTGTGACTCAGTACAGCTCTACTCTCTCTACACCCACGATTGTGTCTCAGTACAGCTCTACTCTCTCTACACCCACGATTGTGTGTCTCACTACAGCTCTACACTCTACACCCACGATTGTGTGTCTCAGTACAGCTCTACTCTTTCTGCACCCACGATTGTGTGTCCCAGTACAGCTCTATTCCCTACACACATGATTGTGTGTCTCAGTACAGCTCTAGTCCCTACACCCACGACTGTGTGTCTCAGTACAGCTCTATTCTGCCCATACCCATGATTGTGTGTCTCAGTACAGCTGTACTCCCTACACCCATGATTGTGTGTCTCAGTACAGCTCTACTCTCTCTACACCCATGATTGTGTCTCAGTACAGCTCTACACTATCTACACCCACGATTGTGTGTCTCAGTACAGCTCTACTCTCTCTACACCCACGATTGTGTCTCAGTACAGCTCTACTCTCTCTACACCCACGATTGTGTGTCTCAGTACAGTTCTACTCTCTACACCCACGATTGTGTCAGTACAGCTCTACTCCCTACACCCATGTTTGTGTGTCTCAGTACAGCTCTACTCTCTACACCCACGATTGTGTGTCTCACTTCAGCTCTACTCTCTCTGCACCTACAATTGTGTCTCAGTACAGCTCTACTCTCTCTATACACATGATTGTGTGTCTCAGTACAGCTCTACTCCCTACAACCACGATTGTGTTTCTCAGTACAGCTCTACTCTTTCTGCACCCACGATTGTGTGTCTCAGAGCAGCTCTATTCCCTACACACATGATTGTGTGTCTCAGTACAGCTCTAGTCCCTACACCCACGACTGTGTGTCTCAGTACAGCTCTATTCTGCCCATACCCATGATTGTGTGTCTCAGTACAGCTCTACTCTCTACAACCACGATTGTGTGTCTCAGTACAGCTCTACTCTCTCTACATCCAAGAATGTGTCTCAGTACAGCTCTACTCTCTCTATACCCATGATTGTGTGTCTCAGTACAGCTCTACTCTCCCTACACCCACGATTCTGTGTCTCAGTACAGTTCTACTCTCTACACCCACGATTGTGTCAGTACAGCTCTACTCCCTACACCCATGATTGTGTGTCTCAGTACAGCTCTACTCTCTACACCCACGATTGTGTGTCTCACTACAGCTCTACTCTCTCTGCACCCACAATTGTGTCTCAGTACAGATCTACTCTCTACACCCACGATTGTGTGTTTCAGTACAGCTCTACTCTCTCTATACCCATGACAGTGTGACTCAGTACAGCTCTACTCTCACTACACCCATGATTGTGTGTCTCAGTACAGCTCTACTCTCTCTACACCCACGATTGGGTGTCTCAGTACAGTTCTACTCTCTACACCCACGATTGTGTCAGTACAGCTCTACTCCCTACACCCATGATTGTGTTTCTCAGTACCGCTCTACTCTCTACACCCACGATTGTGTGTCTCACTACAGCTCTACTCTCTCTGCACCCACCATTGTGTCTCAGTACAGCTCTACTCTCTCTATACACATGATTGTGTGTCTCAGTACAGCTCTACTCTGCCCACACCAATGATTGTGTCTCAGTACAGCTCTACTCTCACCACCCACGATTGTGTGTCTCAGTACAGCTCTACTCTCTCTACCCCCAGAATTGTGTGTCTCTGTACAGCTCTACTCTCTCTACACCCACGATTGTGTCTCAGTACAGCTCTACTCTCTACACCCACGATTGTGTCTCAGTACAGCTCTACTCTCTCTACACCCACGACTGTGTGTCCCTGTACAGCTCAATTCCCTACACACATGATTGTGTGTCTCAGTACAGCTCTAGTCCCTACACCCACGACTGTGTGTCTCAGTACAGCTCTACACTGACCACACACATGATTGTGTGTCTCAGTACAGCTCTACTCCCTACACCCACGATTGTGTGTCTAAGTACACCTGTACTCTCTACACACACGATTGTGTGTCTCAGTACATCTCTACACTCTACACCCACGAGTGTGTGTCTCAGTACAGGTCTACTTTCTCCACACCCACAATTGTGTTTCAGTACAGCTCTACTCTCTCTATACCCATGATTGTGTGACTCAGTACAGCTCTACTCTCTCTACACCCACGATTGTGTTTCTCAGTACAGCTCTACTCTCTCTACACCCACGATTGTGTGTCTCACTACAGCTCTACACTCTACACCCACGATTGTGTGTCTCAGTACAGCTCTACTCTTTCTGCACCCACGATTGTGTGTCCCAGTACAGTTCTATTCCCTATACACATGATTGTGTGTCTCAGTACAGCTCTAGTCCCTACACCCACGACTGTGTGTCTCAGTACAGCTCTATTCTGCCCATACCCATGATTGTGTGTCTTAGTACAGCTGTACTCCCTACACCCATGATTGTGTGTCTCAGTACAGCTCTACTCTCTCTATACCCATGATTGTGTCTCAGTACAGCTCTACACTATCTACACCCACGATTGTGTGTCTCAGTACAGCTCTACTCTCTCTACACCCACGATTGTGTCTCAGTACAGCTCTACTCTCTCTACACCCACGATTGTGTGTCTCAGTACAGTTCAACTCTCTACACCCACGATTGTGTCAGTACAGCTCTACTCCCTACACCCATGATTGTGTGTCTCACTACAGCTCTACTCTCTCTGCACCCACAATTGTGTCTCAGTACAGCTCTACTCTCTCTATACACATGATTGTGTGTCTCAGTACAGCTCTACTCCCTACAAACACGATTGTGTTTCTCAGTACAGCTCTACTCTTTCTGCACCTACGGTTGTGTGTCTCAGAACAGCTCTATTCCCTACACACATGATTGTGTGTCTCAGTACAGCTCTAGTCCCTACACCCACGACTATGTGTCTCAATACAGCTCTATTCTGCCCATACCCATGATTGTGTGTCTCAGTACAGCTCTACTCTCTACAACCACGATTGTGTGTCTCAGTACAGCTCTACTCTCTCTACACCCACGATTGTGTCTCAGTAGAGTTCTACTCTCTACACCCACGATTGTGTGTTACAGTACAGCTCTACTCTCTCTATACCCATGATTGTGTGACTCAGTACAGCTCTACTCTCACTACACCCATGATTGTGTGTCTCAGTACAGCTCTACTCTCTCTACACCCACGATTGTGTGTCTCAGTACAGTTCTACTCTCTACACCCACGATTGTGTCAGTACAGCTCTACTCCCTACACGCATGATTCTGTGTCTCAGTACAGCTCTACTCTCTACACCCACGATTGTGTGTCTCACTACAGCTCTACTCTCTCTGCACCCACAATTGTGTCTCAGTACAGCTCTACTCTCTACACCCACGATTGTGTGTTTCAGTACAGCTCTACTCTCTCTATACCCATGATTGTGTGACTCAGTACAGCTCTACTCTCACTACACCCATGATTGTGTGTCTCAGTACAGCTCTACTCTCTCTACACCCACGATTGTGTGTCTCAGTACAGTTCTACTCTCTACACCCACGATTGTGTCAGTACAGCTCTACTCCTTACACCCATGATTGTGTGTCTCAGTACAGCTCTACTCTCTCTACCCCCACAATTGTGTGTCTCTGTACAGCTCTACTCTCTCTACACCCACGATTGTGTCTCAGTACAGCTCTACTCTCTCTACACCCACGATTGTGTCTCAGTACAGCTCTACTCTCACTACACCCATGATTGTGTGTCTCAGTACAGTTCTACTCTCTACACCCACGATTGTGTCAGTACAGCTCTACTCCCTACACCCATGATTGTGTGTCTCAGTACAGCTCTACTCTCTACACCCACGATTGTGTGTCTCACTACAGCTCTACTCTCTCTGCACCCACAATTGTGTCTCAGTACAGCTCTACTCTCTATATACACATGATTGTGTGTCTCAGTACAGCTCTACTCCCTGCAAGCACGATTGTGTTTCTCAGTATAGCTCTACTCCTTCTGCACCCACGATTGTGTGTCTCCGTACAGCTCTATTCTGCCCATACCCATGATTGTGTGTCTCAGTATAGCTCTACTCTCTACACACACGATTGTGTGTCTCAGTACAGCTCTACTCTCTCCACACACAATTGTGTCTCAGTACAGCTCTACTCTGACCACAACCATGATTGTTTGTCTCAGTACAGCTCTACTCTCTCTACACCTATGTCTGTGTGTCTCAGTACAGCTCTACTCTGCCCACACCCATGATTGTGTGTTTCAGTACAGCTCTACTCCCTACACCCACGATTGTGTGTCTCCCTACAGCTCTGCTCTCTCTATACCCATGATTGTGTGTCACAGTACAGCTCTACTCTCTCTACACCCATGACTGTGTGTCTCAGTACAGCTCTACTCTGCCCACACCAATGATTGTGTCTCAGTACAGCTCCACTCTCTCTACACCCACGATTGTGTCTCAGTACAGCTCTGCTGTCTCTACACCCATGATTGTGTGTCTCAGTACAGCTCTACTCTCTCTACACCCATGACTGTGTGTCTCAGTACACCTCTACTCTGCCCACACCAATGATTTTGTCTCAGTACAGCTCTTCTCTCTACACCCACGATTGTGTCTCAGTACAGCTCTACTCTCACTACACCCATGATTGTGTGTCTCAGTACAGTTCTACTCTCTACACCCACGATTGTGTCAGTACAGCTCTACTCCCTACACCCATGATTGTGTCTCAGTACAGCTCTACTCTCTACACCCACAATTGTGTCTCAGTACAGCTCTACTCTCTCTATACCCATGATTGTGTGACTCAGTACAGCTCTACTCTCTCTACACCCACGATTGTGTCTCAGTACAGCTCTACTCTCTCTACACCCACGATTGTGTGTCTCACTACAGCTCTACACTCTACACCCACGATTGTGTGTCTCAGTACAGCTCTACTCTTTCTGCACCCACGATTGTGTGTCCCAGTACAGCTCTATTCCCTACACACATGATTGTGTGTCTCAGTACAGTCTAGTCCCTACACCCACGACTGTGTGTCTCAGTACAGCTCTATTCTGCCCATACCCATGATTGTGTGTCTCAGTACAGCTGTACTCCCTACACCCATGATTGTGTGTCTCAGTACAGCTCTACTCTCTCTATACCCATGATTGTGTCTCAGTACAGCTCTACACTATCTACACCCACGATTGTGTGTCTCAGTACAGCTCTACTCTCTCTACACCCACGATTGTGTCTCAGTACAACTCTACTCTCTCTACACCCACGATTGTGTGTCTCAGTACAGTTCAACTCTCTACACCCACGATTGTGTCAGTACAGCTCTACTCCCTACACCCATGATTGTGTGTCTCAGTACAGCTCTACTCTCTACACCCACGATTGTGTGTCTCAGTACAGCTCTACTCTCTCTACACCCACGATTGTGTGTCTCAGTACAGTTCTACTCTCTACACCCACGATTGTGTCAGTACAGCTCTACTCCCTACACCCATGATTGTGTGTCTCAGTACAGCTCTACTCTCTACACCCACGATTGTGTGTCTCAGTACAGCTCTACTCTCTCTACCCCCACAATTGTGTGTCTCTGTACAGCTCTACTCTCTCTACACCCACTATTGTGTCTCAGTACAGCTCTACTCTCTCTACACCCACGATTGTGTCTCAGTACAGCTCTACTCTCACTACACCCATGATTGTGTGTCTCAGTACAGTTCTACTCTCTACACCCACGATTGTGTCAGTACAGCTCTACTCCCTACACCCATGATTGTGTGTCTCAGTACAGCTCTACTCTCTACACCCACGATTGTGTGTCTCACTACAGCTCTACTCTCTCTGCACCCACAATTGTGTATCAGTACAGCTCTACTCTCTCTATACACATGATTGTGTGTCTCAGTACAGCTCTACTCCCTACGAGCACGATTGTGTTTCTCAGTACAGCTCTACTCTTTCTGCACCCACGATTGTGTGTCTCAGTACAGCTCTAGTCCCTACACCCACGACTGTGTGTCTCAGTACAGCTCTATTCTGCCCATACCCATGATTGTGTGTCTCAGTATAGCTCTACTCTCTACACACACGATTGTGTGTCTCAGTACAGCTCTACTCTCTCCACAACCACAATTGTGTCTCAGTACAGCTCTACTCTGACCACACCCATGATTGTTTGTCTCAGTACAGCTCTACTCTCTCTACACCTATGTCTGTGTGTCTCAGTACAGCTCTACTCTGCCCACACCCATGATTGTGTGTTTCAGTACAGCTCTACTCCCTACACCCACGATTGTGTGTCTCCCTACAGCTCTGCCCTCTCTATACCCATGATTGTGTGTCACAGTACAGCTCTACTCTCTCTACACCCATGTCTGTGTGTCTCAGTACAGCTCTACTCTGCCCACACCAATGATTGTGTCTCAGTACAGCTCTACTCTCTCTATACCCATGATTGTGTGACTCAGTACAGCTCTACTCTCTCTACACCCACGATTGTGTCTCAGTACAGCTCTACTCTCTCTACACCCACTATTGTGTGTCTCACTACAGCTCTACACTCTACACCCACGATTGTGTGTCTCAGTACAGCTCTACTCTTTCTGCACCCACGATTGTGTGTCCCAGTACAGCTCTATTCCCTACACACATGATTGTGTGTCTCAGTACAGTCTAGTCCCTACACCCACGACTGTGTGTCTCAGTACAGCTCTATTCTGCCCATACCCATGATTGTGTGTCTCAGTACAGCTGTACTCCCTACACCCATGATTGTGTGTCTCAGTACAGCTCTACTCTCTCTATACCCATGATTGTGTCTCAGTACAGCTCTACACTATCTACACCCACGATTGTGTGTCTCAGTACAGCTCTACTCTCTCTACACCCACGATTGTGTCTCAGTACAGCTCTACTCTCTCTACACCCACGATTGTGTGTCTCAGTACAGTTCAACTCTCTACACCCACGATTGTGTCAGTACAGCTCTACTCTCTACACCCACGATTGTGTGTCTCACTACAGCTCTACTCTCTCTGCACCCACAATTGTGTCTCAGTACAGCTCTACTCTCTCTATACACATGATTGTGTGTCTCAGTACAGCTCTACTCCCTACAACCACGATTGTGTTTCACAGTACAGCTCCACTCTTTCTACACCCACGATTGTGTGTCTCAGAACAGCTCTATTCCCTACACACATGATTGTGTGTCTCAGTACAGCTCTAGTCCCGACACCCACGACTGTGTGTCTCAGTACAGCTCTATTCTGCCCATACCCATGATTGTGTGTCTCAGTACAGCTCTCCTCTCTACAACCACGATTGTGTGTCTCAGTAGAGCTCTACTCTCTCTACACCCACGATTGTGTCTCAGTAGAGCTCTACTCTCTACACCCACGATTGTGTGTTTCAGTACAGCTATACTCTCTCTATACCCATGATTGTGTGACTCAGTACAGCTCTACTCTCACTACGCCCATGATTGTGTGTCTCAGTACAGCTCTACTCTCTCTACACCCACGATTGTGTGTCTCAGTACAGTTCTACTCTCTACACCCACGATTATGTCAGTACAGCTCTACTCCCTACACCCATGATTGTGTGTCTCAGTACAGCTCTACTCTCTACACCCACGATTGTGTGTCTCACTACAGCTCTACTCTCTCTGCACCCACAATTGTGTCTTAGTACAGCTCTACTCTCTACACCCACGATTGTGTGTTTCAGTACAGCTCTACTCTCTCTATACCCATGATTGTGTGACTCAGTACAGCTCAACTCTCACTACACCCATGATTGTGTGTCTCAGTACAGCTCTACTCTCTCTACACCCACGATTGTGTGTCTCAGTACAGTTCTACTCTCTACACCCACGATTGTGTCAGTACAGCTCTACTCCCTACACCCATGATTGTGTGTCTCAGTACAGCTCTACTCTCTACACCCACGATTGTGTGTCTCAGTACAGCTCTACTCTCTCTACCCCCACAATTGTGTGTCTCTGTACAGCTCTACTCTCTCTACACCCACGATTGTGTCTCAGTACAGCTCTACTCTCTCTACACCCACGATTGTGTCTCAGTACAGCTCTACTCTCACTACACCCATGATTGTGTGTCTCAGTACAGTTCTACTCTCTACACCCACGATTGTGTCAGTACAGCTCTACTCCCTACACGCATGATTGTGTGTCTCAGTACAGCTCTACTCTCTACACCCACGATTGTGTGTCTCACTACAGCTCTACTCTCTCTGCACCCACAATTGTGTCTCAGTACAGCTCTACTCTCTCTATACACATGATTGTGTGTCTCAGTACAGCTCTACTCCCTACAACCACGATTGTGTTTCACAGTACAGCTCCACTCTTTCTGCACCCACGATTGTGTATCTCAGAACAGCTCTATTCCCTACACACATGATTGTGTGTCTCAGTACAGCTCTAGTCCCTACACCCACGACTGTGTGTCTCAGTACAGCTCTATTCTGCCCATACCCATGATTGTGTGTCTCAGTACAGCTCTACTCTCTACAACCACGATTGTGTGTCTCAGTACAGCTCTACTCTCTCTACACCCACGATTGTGTGTCTCAGTACAGCTCTACTCTCTCTATACCCATGATTGTGTGACTCAGTACAGCTCTACTCTCACTACACCCATGATTGTGTGTCTCAGTACAGCTCTACTCTCTCTACACCCACGATTGTGTGTCTCAGTACAGTTCTACTCTCTACACCCACGATTGTGTCAGTACAGCTCTACTCCCTACACCCATGATTGTGTGTCTCAGTACAGCTCTACTCTCTACACCCACGACTGTGTGTCTCACTACAGCTCTACTCTCTCTGCACCCACAATTGTGTCTTAGTACAGCTCTACTCTCTACACCCACGATTGTGTGTTTCAGTACAGCTCTACTCTCTCTATACCCATGATTGTGTGACTCAGTACAGCTCAACTCTCACTACACCCATGATTGTGTGTCTCAGTACAGCTCTACTCTCTCTACACCCACGATTGTGTGTCTCAGTACAGTTCTACTCTCTACACCCACGATTGTGTCAGTACAGCTCTACTCCCTACACCCATGATTGTGTGTCTCAGTACAGCTCTACTATCTACACCCACGATTGTGTGTCTCAGTACAGCTCTACTCTCTCTACCCCCACAATTGTGTGTCTCTGTACAGCTCTACTCTCTCTACACCCACGATTGTGTCTCAGTACAGCTCTACTCTCTCTACACCCACGATTGTGTCTCAGTACAGCTCTACTCTCACTACACCCATGATTGTGTGTCTCAGTACAGTTCTACTCTCTACACCCACGATTGTGTCAGTACAGCTCTACTCCCTACACCCATGATTGTGTGTCTCAGTACAGCTCTACTCTCTACACCCACGATTGTGTGTCTCACTACAGCTCTACTCTCTCTGCACCCACAATTGTGTCTCAGTACAGCTCTACTCTCTCTATACACATGATTGTGTGTCTCAGTACAGCTCTACTCCCTACAAGCATGATTGTGTTTCTCAGTACAGCTCTACTCTTTCTGCACCCACGATTGTGTGTCTCAGAACAGCTCTATTCCCTACACACATGATTGTGTGTCTCAGTACAGCTCTAGTCCCTACACCCACGACTGTGTGTCTCAGTACAGCTCTATTCTGCCTAAACCCATGATTGTGTGTCTCAGTATAGCTCTACTCTCTACACACACGATTGTGTGTCTCAGTACAGCTCTACTCTCTCCACACCCACAATTGTGTCTCAGTACAGCTCTACTCTGACCACACCCATGATTGTTTGTCTCAGTACAGCTCTACTCTCTCTACACCTATGTCTGTGTGTCTCAGTACAGCTCTACTCTGCCCACACCCATGATTGTGTGTTTCAGTACAGCTCTACTCCCTACACCCACGATTGTGTGTCTCCCTACAGCTCTGCTCTCTCTATACCCATGATTGTGTGTCACAGTACAGCTCTACTCTCTCTACACCCATGACTGTGTGTCTCAGTACAGCTCTACTCTGCCCACACCAATGATTGTGTCTCAGTACAGCTCTACTCTCTACACCCACGATTGTGTGTCTCAGTACAGCTCCACTCTCTCTACACCCACGATTGTGTCTCAGTACAGCTCTACTCTCTACACCCACGATTGTGTCTCAGTACAGCTCTACTCTCACTACACCCATGATTGTGTGTCTCAGTACAGTTCTACTCTCTACACCCACGATTGTGTCAGTACAGCTCTACTCCCTACACCCATGATTGTGTGTCTCAGTACAGCTCTACTCTCTACACCCACAATTGTGTCTCAGTACAGCTCTACTCTCTCTATACCCATGATTGTGTGACTCAGTACAGCTCTACTCTCTCTACACCCACGATTGTGTCTCAGTACAGCTCTACTCTCTCTACACCCACGATTGTGTGTCTCACTACAGCTCAACACTCTACACCCACGAATGTGTGTCTCAGTACAGCTCTACTCTTTCTGCACCCACGATTGTGTGTCCCAGTACAGCTCTATTCCCTACACACATGATTGTGTGTCTCAGTACAGTCTAGTCCCTACACCCACGACGGTGTGTCTCAGTACAGCTCTATTCTGCCCATACCCATGATTGTGTGTCTCAGTACAGCTCTACTCTCTCTACACCCATGATTGTGTCTCAGTACAGCTCTACTCTATCTACACCCACGATTGTGTGTCACAGTACAGCTCTACTCTCTCTACACCCACGATTGTGTCTCAGTACAGCTCTACTCTCTCTACACCCACGATTGTGTGTCTCAGTACAGTTCTACTCTCTACACCCACGATTGTGTCAGTACAGCTCTACTCCCTACACCCATGATTGTGTGTCTCAGTACAGCTCTACTCTCTACACCCACGATTGTTTGTCTCACTACAGCTCTACTCTCTCTGCACCCACAATAGTGTCTCAGTACAGCTCTACTCTCTCTATACACATGATTGTGTGTCTCAGTACAGCTCTACTCCCTACAACCACGATTGTGTTTCTCAGTACAGCTCTACTCTTTCTGCACCCACGATTGTGTGTCTCAGAACAGCTCTATTCCCTACACACATGATTGTGTGTCTCAGTACAGCTCTAGCCCCTACACCCACGACTGTGTGTCTCAGTACAGCTCCATTCTGCCCATACCCATGATTGTGTGTCTCAGTACAGCTCTATTCTCTACAACCACGATTGTGTGTCTCAGTACAGCGCTACTCTCTCTACACACAAGATTGTGTCTCAGTACAGCTCTACTCTCTACACCCACGATTGTGTGTTTCAGTACAGCTCTACTCTCTCTATACCCATGACTGTGTGACTCAGTACAGCTCTACTCTCACTACACCCATGATTGTGTGTCTGAGTACAGCTCTACTCTCTCTACACCCACGATTATGTGTCTCAGTACAGTTCTACTCTCTACACCCACAATTGTGTCAGTACAGCTCTACTCCCTACACCCATGATTGTGTTTCTCAGTACAGCTCTACTCTCTACACCCACGATTGTGTGTCTCACTACAGCTCTACTCTCTCTGCTCCCACAATTGTGTCTCAGTACAGTTCTACTCTCTCAATACACAGGATTGTGTGTCTCAGTACAGCTCTACTCTGCCCACACCAATGATTGTGTCTCAGTACAGCTCTACTCTCTACACCCACGATTGTGTGTCTCAGTACAGCTCTACTCTCTCTACCCCCACAATTGTGTGTCTCTGTACAGCTCTACTCTCTGTACACCCATGACTGTGTGTCTCAGTACAGCTCTACTCTGCCCACACCAATGATTGTGTCTCAGTACAGCTCTACTCTTTCTGCACCCACGATTGTGTGTCTCAGAACAGCTCTATTCCCTACACACATGATTGTGTGTCTCAGTACAGCTCTAGTCCCTACACCCACGACTGTGTGTCTCAGTACAGCTCTATTCTGCTCATACACATGATTGTGTGTCTCAGTACAGCTGTACTCCCTACACCCATGATTGTGTGTCTCAGTACAGCTCTACTCTCTCTACATCCATGATTGTGTCTCAGTACAGCTCTACACTATCTACACCCACGATTGTGTGTCTCAGTACAGCTCTACTCTCTCTACACCCACAATTGTGTGTCTCTGTACAGCTCTACTCTCTCTACACCCATGATTGTGTGTCTCAGTACAGTTCTACTCTCTACACCCACGATTGTGTCAGTACAGCTCTACTCCCTACACCCATGATTGTGTGTCTCAGTACAGCTCTACTCTCTACACCCACGATTGTGTGTCTCACTACAGCTCTACTCTCTCTGCACCCACAATTGTGTCTCAGTACAGCTCTACTCTCTCTATACACATGATTGTGTGTCTCAGTACAGCTCTACTCCCTACAAGCACGATTGTGTTTCTCAGTACAGCTCTACTCTTTCTGCACCCACGATTGTGTGTCTCAGAACAGCTCTATTCCCTACACACATGATTGTGTGTCTCAGTACAGCTCTAGTCCCTACACCCACGACTGTGTGCCTCAGTACAGCTCTATTCTGCCTATACCCATGATTGTGTGTCTCAGTATAGCTCTACTCTCTACACACACGATTGTGTGTCTCAGTACAGCTCTACTCTCTCCACACCCACAATTGTGTCTCAGTACAGCTCTACTCTGACCACACCCATGATTGTTTGTCTCAGTACAGCTCTACTCTCTCTACACCTATGTCTGTGTGTCTCAGTACAGCTCTACTCTGCCCACACCCATGATTGTGTGTTTCAGTACAGCTCTACTCCCTACACCCACTATTGTGTGTCTCCCTACAGCTCTGCTCTCTCTATACCCATGATTGTGTGTCACAGTACAGCTCTACTCTCTCTACACCCATGACTGTGTGTCTCAGTACAGCTCTACTCTGCCCACACCAATGATTGTGTCTCAGTACAGCTCTACTCTCTACACCCACGATTGTGTGTCTCAGTACAGCTCCACTCTCTCTACACCCACGATTGTGTCTCAGAACAGCTCTACTCTCTACACCCACGATTGTGTCTCAGTACAGCTCTACTCTCACTACACCCATGATTGTGTGTCTCAGTACAGTTCTACTCTCTACACCCACGATTGTGTCAGTACAGCTCTACTCCCTACACCCATGATTGTGTGTCTCAGTACAGCTCTACTCTCTACACCCACAATTGTGTCTCAGTACAGCTCTACTCTCTCTATACCCATGATTGTGTGACTCAGTACAGCTCTACTCTCTCTACACCCACGATTGTGTCTCAGTACAGCTCTACTCTCTCTACACCCACGATTGTGTGTCTCACTACAGCTCAACACTCTACACCCACGAATGTGTGACTCAGTACAGCTCTACTCTTTCTGCACCCACGATTGTGTGTCCCAGTACAGCTCTATTCCCTACACACATGATTGTGTGTCTCAGTACAGTCTAGTCCCTACACCCACGGCTGTGTGTCTCAGTACAGCTCTATTCTGCCCATACCCATGATTGTGTGTCTCAGTACAGCTCTACTCTCTCTACACCCATGATTGTGTCTCAGTACAGCTCTACACTATCTACACCCACGATTGTGTGTCACAGTACAGCTCTACGCTCTCTACACCCACGATTGTGTCTCAGTACAGCTCTACTCTCTCTACACCCACGATTGTGTGTCTCAGTACAGTTCTACTCTCTACACCCACGATTGTGTCAGTACAGCTCTACTCCCTACACCCATGATTGTGTGTCTCAGTAGAGCTCTACTCTCTACACCCACGATTGTTTGTCTCACTACAGCTCTACTCTCTCTGCACCCACAATAGTGTCTCAGTACAGCTCTACTCTCTCTATACACATGATTGTGTGTCTCAGTACAGCTCTACTCCCTATAACCACGATTGTGTTTCTCAGTACAGCTCTACTCTTTCTGCACCCACGATTGTGTGTCTCAGAACAGCTCTATTCCCTACACACATGATTGTGTGTCTCAGTACAGCTCTAGCCCCTACACCCACGACTGTGTGTCTCAGTACAGCTCCATTCTGCCCATACCCATGATTGTGTGTCTCAGTACAGCTCTATTCTCTACAACCACGATTGTGTGTCTCAGTACAGCGCTACTCTCTCTACACCCAAGATTGTGTCTCAGTACAGCTCTACTCTCTACACCCACGATTGTGTGTTTCAGTACAGCTCTACTCTCTCTATACCCATGACTGTGTGACTCAGTACAGCTCTACTCTCACTACACCCATGATTGTGTGTCTGAGTACAGCTCTACTCTCTCTACACCCACGATTGTGTGTCTCAGTACAGTTCTACTCTCTACACCCACGATTGTGTCAGTACAGCTCTACTCCCTACACCCATGATTGTGTTTCTCAGTACAGCTCTACTCTCTACACCCACGATTGTGTGTCTCACTACAGCTCTACTCTCTCTGCTCCCACAATTGTGTCTCAGTACAGTTCTACTCTCTCAATACACGATTGTGTGTCTCAGTACAGCTCTACTCTCTACACCCACGATTGTGTGTCTCACTACAGCTCTACTCTCTCTGCTCCCACAATTGTGTCTCAGTACAGTTCTACTCTCTCAATACACGATTGTGTGTCTCAGTACAGCTCTACTCTGCCCACACCAATGATTGTGTCTCAGTACAGCTCTACTCTCTACACCCACGATTGTGTGTCTCAGTACAGCTCTACTCTCTCTACCCCCACAATTGTGTGTCTCTGTACAGCTCTACTCTCTCTACACCCATGACTGTGTGTCTCAGTACAGCTCTACTCTGCCCACACCAATGATTGTGTCTCAGTACAGCTCTACTCTTTCTGCACCCACGATTGTGTGTCTCAGAACAGCTCTATTCCCTACACACATGATTGTGTGTCTCAGTACAGCTCTAGTCCCTACACCCACGACTGTGTGTCTCAGTACAGCTCTGTTCTGCCCATACCCATGATTGTGTGTCTCAGTACAGCTGTACTCCCTACACCCATGATTGTGTGTCTCAGTACAGCTCTACTCTCTCTACATCCATGATTGTGTCTCAGTACAGCTCTACACTATCTACACCCACGATTGTGTGTCTCAGTACAGCTCTACTCTCTCTACACCCACGATTGTGTCTCAGTACAGCTCTACTCTCTCTACACCCACGATTGTGTGTCTCAGTACAGTTCTACTCTCTACACCCACGATTGTGTCAGTACAGCTCTACTCCCTACACCCATGATTGTGTGTCTCAGTACAGCTCTACTCTCAACACGCACGATTGTGTGTCTCACTACAGCTCTACTCTCTCTGCACCCACAATTGTGTCTCAGTACAGCTCTACTCTCTCAATACACATGATTGTGTGTCTCAGTACAGCTCTACTCCCTACAACCACGATTGTGTTTCTCAGTACAGCTCTACTCTTTCTGCACCCACGATTGTGTGTCACAGAACAGCTCTATTCCCTACACACATGATTGTGTGTCTCAGTACAGCTCTAGTCCCTACACCCACGACTGTGTGTCTCAGTACATCTCTACACTGACCACACACATGATTGTGTGTCTCAGTATAGCTCTACTCTCTACACACACGATTGTGTGTCTCAGTACAGCTCTACTCTCTCCACACCCACAATTGTGTCTCAGTACAGGTCTACTCTGACCACACCCATGATTGTTTGTCTCAGTACAGCTCTACTCTCTCTACACCTATGTCTGTGTGTCTCAGTACAGCTCTACTCTGCCCACACCCATGATTGTGTGTTTCAGTACAGCTCTACTCTCTACACCCACGATTGTGTCTCAGTACAGCTCTACTCTCTCTACACCTACGACTGTGTGTCCCAGTACAGCTCAATTCCCTACACACATGATTGTGTGTCTCAGTACAGCTCTAGTCCCTACACCCACGACTGTGTGTCTCAGTACAGCTCTAGTCCCTACACCCACGATTGTGTCAGTACAGCTCTACTCCCTACACCCATGATTGTGTGTCTCAGTACAGCTCTACTCTCTACACCCATGATTGTGTGTCTCAGTACAGCTCTACTCTCTCTATACCCATGATTGTGTCTCAGTACAGCTCTACACTATCTACACACACGATTGTGTGTCTCAGTACAGCTCTACTCTCTCTACACCCACGATTGTGTCTCAGTACAGCTCTACTCTCTCTACACCCACGATTGTGTGTCTCAGTACAGTTCAACTCTCTACACCCACGATTGTGTCAGTACAGCTCTACTCCCTACACCCATGATTGTGTGTCTCAGTACAGCTCTACTCTCTACACCCAAGATTGTGTGTCTCACTACAGCTCTACTCTCTCTGCACCCACAATTGTGTCTCAGTACAGCTCTACTCTCTCTATACACATGATTGTGTGTCTCAGTACAGCTCTACTCCCTACAACCACGATTGTGTTTCTCAGTACAGCTCTACTCTTTCTGCACCTACGGTTGTGTGTCTCAGAACACCTCTATTCCCTACACACATGATTGTGTGTCTCAGTACAGCTCTAGTCCCTACACCCACGACTATGTGTCTCAGTACAGCTCTATTCTGCCCATACCCATGATTGTGTGTCTCAGTACAGGTCTACTCTCTACAACCACGATTGTGTGTCTCAGTACAGCTCTACTCTCTCTACACCCACGATTGTGTCTCAGTAGAGCTCTACTCTCTACACCCACGATTGTGTGTTTCAGTACAGCTCTACTCTCTCTATACCCATGATTGTGTGACTCAGTACAGCTCTACTCTCACTACACCCATGATTGTGTGTCTCAGTACAGCTCTACTCTCTCTACACCCACGATTGTGTGTCTCAGTACAGTTCTACTCTCTACACCCACGATTGTGTCAGTACAGCTCTACTCCCTACACGCATGATTGTGTGTCTCAGTACAGCTCTACTCTCTACACCCACGACTGTGTGTCTCACTACAGCTCTACTCTCTCTGCAACCACAATTGTGTCTCAGTACAGCTCTACTCTCTACACCCACGATTGTGTGTTTCAGTACAGCTCTACTCTCTCTATACCCATGATTGTGTGACTCAGTACAGCTCTACTCTCACTACACCCATGATTGTGTGTCTCAGTACAGCTCTACTCTCTCTACACCCACGATTGTGTGTCTCAGTACAGTTCTACTCTCTACACCCACGATTGTGTCAGTACAGCTCTACTCCTTACACCCATGATTGTGTGTCTCAGTACAGCTCTACTCTCTCTACCCCCACAATTGTGTGTCTCTGTACAGCTCTACTCTCTCTACACCCACGATTGTGTCTCAGTACAGCTCTACTCTCTCTACACCCACGATTGTGTCTCAGTACAGCTCTACTCTCACTACACCCATGATTGTGTGTCTCAGTACAGTTCTACTCTCTACACCCACGATTGTGTCAGTACAGCTCTACTCCCTACACCCATGATTGTGTGTCTCAGTACAGCTCTACTCTCTACACCCACGATTGTGTGTCTCACTACAGCTCTACTCTCTCTGCACCCACAATTGTGTCTCAGTACAGCTCTACTCTCTCTATACACATGATTGTGTGTCTCAGTACAGCTCTACTCCCTACAAGCACGATTGTGTTTCTCAGTACAGCTCTATCCTTTCTGCACCCACGATTGTGTGTCTCAGTACAGCTCTATTCTGCCCATACCCATGATTGTGTGTCTCAGTATAGCTCTACTCTCTACACACACGATTGTGTGTCTCAGTAAAGCTCTACTCTCTCCACACCCACAATTGTGTCTCAGTACAGCTCTACTCTGACCACAACCATGATTGTTTGTCTTAGTACAGCTCTACTCTCTCTACACCTATGTCTGTGTGTCTCAGTACAGCTCTACTCTGCCCACACCCATGATTGTGTGTTTCAGTACAGCTCTACTCCCTACACCCACGATTGTGTGTCTCCCTACAGCTCTGCTCTCTCTATACCCATGATTGTGTGTCACAGTACAGCTCTACTCTCTCTACACCCATGACTGTGTGTCTCAGTACAGCTCTACTCTGCCCACACCAATGATTGTGTCTCAGTACAGCTCTACTCTCTACACCCACGAATGTGTGTCTCAGTACAGCTCCACTCTCTCTACACCCACGATTGTGTCTCAGTACAGCTCTACTCTCTACACCCACGATTGTGTCTCAGTACAGCTCTACTCTCACTACACCCATGATTGTGTGTCTCAGTACAGTTCTACTCTCTACACCCACGATTGTGTCAGTACAGCTCTACTCCCTACACCCATGATTGTGTGTCTCAGTACAGCTCTACTCTCTACACCCACAATTGTGTCTCAGTACAGCTCTACTCTCTCTATACCCATGATTGTGTGACTCAGTACAGCTCTACTCTCTCTACACCCACGATTGTGTCTCAGTACAGCTCTACTCTCTCTACACCCACGATTGTGTGTCTCAGTACAGCTCTACTCTTTCTGCACCCACGATTGTGTGTCCCAGTACAGCTCTATTCCCTACACACATGTTTGTGTGTCTCAGTACAGTCTAGTCCCTACACCCACGACTGTGTGTCTCAGTACAGCTCTATTCTGCCCATACCCATGATTGTGTGTCTCAGTACAGCTGTACTCCCTACACCCATGATTGTGTGTCTCAGTACAGCTCTACTCTCTCTATACCCATGATTGTGTCTCAGTACAGCTCTACACTATCTACACCCACGATTGTGTGTCTCAGTACAGCTCTACTCTCTCTACACCCACGATTGTGTCTCAGTACATCTCTACTCTCTCTACACACACGATTGTGTGTCTCAGTACAGTTCAACTCTCTACACCCACGATTGTGTCAGTACAGCTCTACTCCCTACACCCATGATTGTGTGTCTCAGTACAGCTCTACTCTCTACACCCACGATTGTGTGTCTCAGTACAGCTCTACTCTCTCTACACCCACGATTGTGTGTCTCAGTACAGTTCTACTCTCTACACCCACGATTGTGTCAGTACAGCTCTACTCCCTACACCCATGATTGTGTGTCTCAGTACAGCTCTACTCTCTACACCCACGATTGTGTGTCTCAGTACAGCTCTACTCTCTCTACCCCCACAATTGTGTGTCTCTGTACAGCTCTACTCTCTCTACACCCACTATTGTGTCTCAGTACAGCTCTACTCTCTCTACACCCACGATTGTGTCTCAGTACAGCTCTACTCTCACTACACCCATGATTGTGTGTCTCAGTACAGTTCTACTCTCTACACCCACGATTGTGTCAGTACAGCTCTACTCCCTACACCCATGATTGTGTGTCTCAGTACAGCTCTACTCTCTACACCCACGATTGTGTGTCTCACTACAGCTCTACTCTCTCTGCACCCACAATTGTGTCTCAGTACAGCTCTACTCTCTCTATACACATGATTGTGTGTCTCAGTACAGCTCTACTCCCTACAAGCACGATTGTGTTTCTCAGTACAGCTCTACTCTTTCTGCACCCACGATTGTGTGTCTCAGTACAGCTCTAGTCCCTACACCCACGACTGTGTGTCTCAGTACAGCTCTATTCTGCCCATACCCATGATTGTGTGTCTCAGTATAGCTCTACTCTCTACACACACGATTGTGTGTCTCAGTACAGCTCTACTCTCTCCACAACCACAACTGTGTCTCAGTACAGCTCTACTCTGACCACACCCATGATTGTTTGTCTCAGTACAGCTCTACTCTCTCTACACCTATGTCTGTGTGTCTCAGTACAGCTCTACTCTGCCCACACCCATGATTGTGTGTTTCAGTACAGCTCTACTCCCTACACACCACGATTGTGTGTCTCCCTACAGCTCTGCTCTCTCTATACCCATGATTGTGTGTCACAGTACAGCTCTACTCTCTCTACACCCATGACTGTGTGTCTCAGTACAGCTCTACTCTCTACACCCACGATTGTGTGTCTCAGTACAGCTCCACTCTCTCTACACCCACGATTGTGTCTCAGTACAGCTCTACTCTCTACACCCACGATTGTGTCTCAGTACAGCTCTACTCTCACTACACCCATGATTGTGTGTCTCAGTACAGTTCTACTCTCTACACCCACGATTGTGTCAGTACAGCTCTACTCCCTACACCCATGATTGTGTGTCTCAGTGCAGCTCTACTCGCTACACCCACAATTGTGTCTCAGTACAGCTCTACTCTCTCTATACCCATGATTGTGTGACTCAGTACAGCTCTACTCTCTCTACACCCACGATTGTGTCTCAGTACAGCTCTACTCTCTCTACACCCACTATTGTG
Organism: Hypanus sabinus; assembly: GCF_030144855.1. Taxonomy (NCBI): domain Eukaryota; kingdom Metazoa; phylum Chordata; class Chondrichthyes; order Myliobatiformes; family Dasyatidae; genus Hypanus; species Hypanus sabinus. The sequence continues at coordinate 157,822,884 of NC_082715.1, read as the reverse complement.
TGTCTCACTACAGCTCTACACTCTACACCCACGATTGTGTGTCTCAGTACAGCTCTACTCTTTCTGCACCCACGATTGTGTGTCCCAGTACAGCTCTATTCCCTACACACATGATTGTGTGTCTCAGTACAGTGTAGTCCCTACACCCACGACTGTGTGTCTCAGTACAGCTCTATTCTGCCCATACCCATGATTGTGTGTCTCAGTACAGCTGTACTCCCTACACCCATGATTGTGTGTCTCAGTACAGCTCTACTCTCTCTATACCCATGATTGTGTCTCAGTACAGCTCTACACTATCTACACCCACGATTGTGTGTCTCAGTACAGCTCTACTCTCTCTACACCCACGATTGTGTCTCAGTACAGCTCTACTCTCTCTACACCCACGATTGTGTGTCTCAGTACAGTTCAACTCTCTACACCCACGATTGTGTCAGTACAGCTCTACTCCCTACACCCATGATTGTGTGTCTCAGTACAGCTCTACTCTCTACACCCACGATTGTGTGTCTCACTACAGCTCTACTCTCTCTGCACCCACAATTGTGTCTCAGTACAGCTCTACTCTCTCTATACACATGATTGTGTGTCTCAGTACAGCTCTACTCCCTACAACCACGATTGTGTTTCACAGTACAGCTCCACTCTTTCTGCACCCACGATTGTGTGTCTCAGAACAGCTCTATTCCCTACACACATGATTGTGTGTCTCAGTACAGCTCTAGTCCCTACACCCACGACTGTGTGTCTCAGTACATCTCTATTCTGCCCATACCCATGATTGTGTGTCTCAGTACAGCTCTACTCTCTACAACCACGATTGTGTGTCTCAGTACAGCTCTACTCTCTCTACACCCACGATTGTGTCTCAGTACAGCTCTACTCTCTCTACACCCACGATTGTGTCTCAGTACAGCTCTACTCTCACTACACCCATGATTGTGTGTCTCAGTACAGTTCTACTCTCTACACCCACGATTGTGTCAGTACAGCTCTACTCCCTACACCCATGATTGTGTGTCTCAGTACAGCTCTACTCTCTACACCCACGATTGTGTGTCTCACTACAGCTCTACTCTCTCTGCACCCACAATTGTGTCTCAGTACAGCTCTACTCTCTCTATACACATGATTGTGTGTCTCAGTACAGCTCTACTCCCTACAAGCACGATTGTGTTTCTCAGTACAGCTCTACTCTTTCTGCACCCACGATTGTGTGTCTCAGAACAGCTCTATTCCCTACACACATGATTGTGTGTCTCAGTACAGCTCTAGTCCCTACACCCACGACTGTGTGTCTTAGTACAGCTCTATTCTGCCTATACCCATGATTGTGTGTCTCAGTATAGCTCTACTCTCTACACACACGATTGTGTGTCTCAGTACAGCTCTACTCTCTCCACACCCACAATTGTGTCTCAGTACAGCTCTACTCTGACCACACCCATGATTGTTTGTCTGTACAGCTCTACTCTCTCTACACCTATGTCTGTGTGTCTCAGTACAGCTCTACTCTGCCCACACCCATGTTTGTGTGTTTCAGTACAGCTCTACTCCCTACACCCACGATTGTGTGTCTCCCTACAGCTCTGCTCTCTCTATACCCATGATTGTGTGTCACAGTACAGCTCTACTCTCTCTACACCCATGACTGTGTGTCTCAGTACAGCTCTACTCTGCCCACACCAATGATTGTGTCTCAGTACAGCTCTACTCTGCCCACACCCATGATTGTGTGTTTCAGTACAGCTCTACTCCCTACACCCACGATTGTGTGTCTCCCTACAGCTCTGCTCTCTCTATACCCATGATTGTGTGTCACAGTACAGCTCTACTCTCTCTACACCCATGACTGTGTGTCTCAGTACAGCTCTACTCTGCCCACACCAATGATTGTGTCTCAGTACAGCTCTACTCTCTACACCCACGATTGTGTGTCTCAGTACAGCTCCACTCTCTCTACACCCACGATTGTGTCTCAGTACAGCTCTACTCTCTACACCCACGATTGTGTCTCAGTACAGCTCTACTCTCACTACACCCATGATTGTGTGTCTCAGTACAGTTCTACTCTCTACACCCACGATTGTGTCAGTACAGCTCTACTCCCTACACACATGATTGTGTGTCTCAGTACAGCTCTACTCTCTACACCCACAATTGTGTCTCAGTACAGCTCTACTCTCTCTATACCCACGACTGTGTGTCTCAGTACAGCTCTATTCTGCCCATACCCATGATTGTGTGTCTCAGTACAGCTCTACTCTCTACAACCACGATTGTGTGTCTCAGTACAGCTCTACTCTCTCTACACCCACGATTGTGTCTCAGTAGAGCTCTACTCTCTACACCCACGATTGTGTGTTTCAGTACAGCTCTACTCTCTCTATACCCATGATTGTGTGACTCAGTACAGCTCTACTCTCACTACACCCATGATTGTGTGTCTCAGTACAGCTCTACTCTCTCTACACCCACGATTGTGTGTCTCAGTACAGTTCTACTCTCTACACCCACGATTGTGTCAGTACAGCTCTACTCCCTACACCCATGATTGTGTGTCTCAGTACAGCTCTTCTCTCTACACCCACGATTGTGTGTCTCACTACAGCTCTACTCTCTCTGCACCCACAATTGTGTCTTAGTACAGCTCTACTCTCTACACCCACGATTGTGTGTTTCAGTACAGCTCTACTGTCTCTATACCCATGATTGTGTGACTCAGTACAGCTCAACTCTCACTACACCCATGATTGTGTGTCTCAGTACAGCTCTACTCTCTCTACACCCACGATTGTGTGTCTCAGTACAGTTCTACTCTCTACACCCACGATTGTGTCAGTACAGCTCTACTCCCTACACCCATGATTGTGTGTCTCAGTACAGCTCTACTCTCTACACCCACGATTGTGTGTCTCAGTACAGCTCTACTCTCTCTACCCCCACAATTGTGTGTCTCTGTACAGCTCTACACTCTCTACACCCACGATTGTGTCTCAGTACAGCTCTACTCTCTCTACACCCACGATTGTGTCTCAGTACAGCTCTACTCTCACTACACCCATGATTGTGTGTCTCAGTACAGTTCTACTCTCTACACCCACGATTGTGTCAGTACAGCTCTACTCCCTACACCCATGATTGTGTGTCTCAGTACAGCTCTACTCCCTACACCCATGATTGTGTGTCTCAGTACAGCTCTACTCTCTACACCCACGATTGTGTGTCTCACTACAGCTCTACTCTCTCTGCACCCACAATTGTGTCTCAGTACAGCTCTACACTCTCTATACACATGATTGTGTGTCTCAGTACAGCTCTACTCCCTACAAGCACGATTGTGTTTCTCAGTACAGCTCTACTCTTTCTGCACCCACGATTGTGTGTCTCAGAACAGCTCTATTCCCTACACACATGATTGTGTGTCTCAGTACAGCTCTAGTCCCTACACCCACGACTGTGTGTCTTAGTACAGCTCTATTCTGCCTATACCCATGATTGTGTGTCTCAGTATAGCTCTACTCTCTACACACACGATTGTGTGTCTCAGTACAGCTCTACTCTCTCCACACCCACAATTGTGTCTCAGTACAGCTCTACTCTGACCACACCCATGATTGTTTGTCTGTACAGCTCTACTCTCTCTACACCTATGTCTGTGTGTCTCAGTACAGCTCTACTCTGCCCACACCCATGTTTGTGTGTTTCAGTACAGCTCTACTCCCTACACCCACGATTGTGTGTCTCCCTACAGCTCTGCTCTCTCTATACCCATGATTGTGTGTCACAGTACAGCTCTACTCTCTCTACACCCATGACTGTGTGTCTCAGTACAGCTCTACTCTGCCCACACCAATGATTGTGTCTCAGTACAGCTCTACTCTGCCCACACCCATGATTGTGTGTTTCAGTACAGCTCTACTCCCTACACCCACGATTGTGTGTCTGCCTACAGCTCTGCTCTCTCTATACCCATGATTGTGTGTCACAGTACAGCTCTACTCTCTCTACACCCATGACTGTGTGTCTCAGTACAGCTCTACTCTGCCCACACCAATGATTGTGTCTCAGTACAGCTCTACTCTCTACACCCACGATTGTGTGTCTCAGTACAGCTCCACTCTCTCTACACCCACGATTGTGTCTCAGTACAGCTCTACTCTCTACACCCACGATTGTGTCTCAGTACAGCTCTACTCTCACTACACCCATGATTGTGTGTCTCAGTACAGTTCTACTCTCTACACCCACGATTGTGTCAGTACAGCTCTACTCCCTACACACATGATTGTGTGTCTCAGTACAGCTCTACTCTCTAAACCCACAATTGTGTCTCAGTACAGCTCTACTCTCTCTATACCCACGACTGTGTGTCTCAGTACAGCTCTATTCTGCCCATACCCATGATTGTGTGTCTCAGTACAGCTCTACCCTCTACAACCACGATTGTGTGTCTCAGTACAGCTCTACTCTCTCTACACCCACGATTGTGTCTCAGTAGAGCTCTACTCTCTACACCCACGATTGTGTGTTTCAGTACAGCTCTACTCTCTCTATACCCATGATTGTGTGACTCAGTACAGCTCTACTCTCACTACACCCATGATTGTGTGTCTCAGTACAGCTCTACTCTCTCTACACCCACGATTGTGTGTCTCAGTACAGTTCTACTCTCTACACCCACGATTGTGTCAGTACAGCTCTACTCCCTACACCCATGATTGTGTGTCTCAGTACAGCTCTTCTCTCTACACCCACGATTGTGTGTCTCACTACAGCTCTACTCTCTCTGCACCCACAATTGTGTCTTAGTACAGCTCTACTCTCTACACCCACGATTGTGTGTTTCAGTACAGCTCTACTGTCTCTATACCCATGATTGTGTGACTCAGTACAGCTCAACTCTCACTACACCCACGATTGTGTGTCTCAGTACAGTTCTACTCTCTACACCCACGATTGTGTCAGTACAGCTCTACTCCCTACACCCATGATTGTGTGTCTCAGTACAGCTCTACTCTCTACACCCACGATTGTGTGTCTCAGTACAGCTCTACTCTCTCTACCGCCACAATTGTGTGTCTCTGTACAGCTCTACTCTCTCTACACCCACGATTGTGTCTCAGTACAGCTCGACTCTCTCTACACCCACGATTGTGTCTCAGTACAGCTCTACTCTCACTACACCCATGATTGTGTGTCTCAGTACAGTTCTACTCTCTACACCCACGATTGTGTCAGTACAGCTCTACTCCCTACACCCATGATTGTGTGTCTCAGTACAGCTCTACTCTCTACACCCACGATTGTGTGTCTCAGTACAGCTCTACTCTCTCTATACACATGATTGTGTGTCTCAGTACAGCTCTACTCCCTACAAGCACGATTGTGTTTCTCAGTACAGCTCTACTCTTTCTGCACCCACGATTGTGTGTCTCAGAACAGCTCTATTCCCTACACACATGATTGTGTGTCTCAGTACAGCTCTAGTCCCTACACCCACGACTGTGTGTCTCAGTACAGCTCTATTCTGCCTATACCCATGATTGTGTGTCTCAGTATAGCTCTACTCTCTACACACACGATTGTGTGTCTCAGTACAGCTCTACTCTCTCCACACCCACAATTGTGTCTCAGTACAGCTCTACTCTGACCACACCCATGATTGTTTGTCTCAGTACAGCTCTACTCTCTCTACACCTATGTCTGTGTATCTCAGTACAGCTCTACTCTGCCCACACCCATGTTTGTGTGTCTCAGTACAGCTCTACTCTCTCTACACCCACGATTGTGTCTCAGTACAGCTCTACTCTCTCCACACCCACAATTGTGTCTCAGTACAGCTCTACTCTGACCACACCCATGATTGTTTGTCTCAGTACAGCTCTACTCTCTCTACACCTATGTCTGTGTGTCTCAGTACAGCTCTACTCTGCCCACACCCATGTTTGTGTGTTTCAGTACAGCTCTACTCCCTACACCCACGATTGTGTGTCTCCCTACAGCTCTGCTCTCTCTATACCCATGATTGTGTGTCACAGTACAGCTCTACTCTCTCTACACCCATGACTGTGTGTCTCAGTACAGCTCTACTCTGCCCACACCAATGATTGTGTCTCAGTACAGCTCTACTCTGCCCACACCCATCATTGTGTGTTTCAGTACAGCTCTACTCCCTACACCCACGATTGTGTGTCTCCCTACAGCTCTGCTCTCTCTATACCCATGATTGTGTGTCACAGTACAGCTCTACTCTCTCTACACCCATGACTGTGTGTCTCAGTACAGCTCTACTCTGCCCACACCAATGATTGTGTCTCAGTACAGCTCTACTCTCTACACCCACGATTGTGTGTCTCAGTACAGCTCCACTCTCTCTACACCCACGATTGTGTCTCAGTACAGCTCTACTCTCTACACCCACGATTGTGTCTCAGTACAGCTCTACTCTCACTACACCCATGATTGTGTGTCTCAGTACAGTTCTACTCTCTACACCCACGATTGTGTCAGTACAGCTCTACTCCCTACACCCATGATTGTGTGTCTCAGTACAGCTCTACTCTCTACACCCACAATTGTGTCTCAGTACAGCTCTACTCTCTCTATACCCATGATTGTGTGACTCAGTACAGCTCTACTCTCTCTACACCCACGATTGTGTCTCAGTACAGCTCTACTCTCTCTACACCCACGATTGTGTGTCTCACTACAGCTCAACACTCTACACCCACGAATGTGTGTCTCAGTACAGCTCTACTCTTTCTGCACCCACGATTGTGTGTCCCAGTACAGCTCTATTCCCTACACACATGATTGTGTGTCTCAGTACAGTCTAGTCCCTACACCCACGACTGTGTGTCTCAGTACAGCTCTATTCTGCCCATACCCATGATTGTGTGTCTCAGTACAGCTGTACTCCCTACACCCATGATTGTGTGTCTCAGTACAGCTCTACTCTCTCTACACCCATGATTGTGTCTCAGTACAGCTCTACACTATCTACACCCACGATTGTGTGTCACAGTACAGCTCTACTCTCTCTACACCCACGATTGTGTCTCAGTACAGCTCTACTCTCTCCACACCCACGATTGTGTGTCTCCGTACAGTTCTACTCTCTACACCCACGATTGTGTCAGTACAGCTCTACTCCCTACACCCATGATTGTGTGTCTCAGTACAGCTCTACTCTCTACACCCACGATTGTTTGTCTCACTACAGCTCTACTCTCTCTGCACCCAGAATAGTGTCTCAGTACAGCTCTACTCTCTCTATACACATGATTGTGTGTCTCAGTACAGCTCTACTCCCTACAACCACGATTGTGTTTCTCAGTACAGCTCTACTCTTTCTGCACCCACGATTGTGTGTCTCAGAACAGCTCTATTCCCTACACACATTATTGTGTGTCTCAGTACAGCTCTAGCCCCTACACCCACGACTGTGGGTCTCAGTACAGCTCCATTCTGCCCATACCCATGATTGTGTGTCTCAGTACAGCTCTATTCTCTACACCCACGATTGTGTCTCAGTACAGCTCTACTGTCTACACCCACGATTGTGTCTCAGTACAGCTCTACTCTCTACTCCCACGATTGTGTGTCTCAGTACAGCTCTACTCTCTCTACATCCACGATTGTGTCTCAGTACAGCTCTACTCTCTACACCCACGATTGTGTGTCTCACTACAGCTCTACTCTCTCTGCACCCACAATTGTGTCTCAGTACAGATCTACTCTCTACACCCACGATTGTGTGTTTCAGTACAGCTCTACTCTCTCTATACCCATGACTGTGTGACTCAGTACAGCTCTACTCTCACTACACCCATGATTGTGTGGCTCAGTACAGCTCTACTCTCTCTACACCCACGAATGTGTGTCTCAGTACAGTTCTACTCTCTACACCCACGATTGTGTCAGTACAGCTCTACTCCCTACACTCAAGATTGTGTTTCTCAGTACAGCTCTACTCTCTACACCCACGATAGTGTGTCTCACTACAGCTCTACTCTCTCTGCACCCACAATTGTGTCTCAGTACAGCTCTACTCTCTCTATACACATGATTGTGTGTCTCAGTACAGCTCTACTCTGCCCACACCAATGATTGTGTCTCAGTACAGCTCTACTCTCTACACCCACGATTGTGTGTCTCAGTACAGCTCTACTCTCTCTACCCCCACAATTGTGTGTCTCTGTACAGCTCTACTCTCTCTACACCCACGATTGTGTCTCAGTACAGCTCTACTCTCTACACCCACGATTGTGTCTCAGTACAGCTCTACTCTCTCTACACCCACGACTGTGTGTCCCAGTACAGCTCAATTCCCTACACACATGATTGTGTGTCTCAGTACAGCTCTAGTCCCTACATCCACGACTGTGTGTCTCAGTACAGCTCTAAACTGACCACACACATGATTGTGTGTCTCAGTACAGCTCTACTCCCTACACCCACGATTGTGTGTCTAAGTACACCTATACTCTCTACACAAACGATTGTGTGTCTCAGTACAGCTCTACACTCTACACCCACGAGTGTGTGTCTCAGTACAGCTCTACTTTCTCCACACCCACAATTGTGTCTCAGTACAGCTCTACTCTCTCTATACCCATGATTGTGTGACTCACTAAGGCTCTACTCACTCTACACCCACGATTGTGTGTCTCAGTACAGCTCTACTCTCTCTACACCCACGATCGTGTGTCTCACTACAGCTCTACACTCTACACCCACGATTGTGTGTCTCAGTACAGCTCTACTCTTTCTGCACCCACGATTGTGTGTCCCAGTACAGCTCTATTCCCTACACACATGATTGTGTGTCTCAGTACAGCTCTAGTCCCTACACCCACGACTGTGTGTCTCAGTACAGCTCTATTCTGCCCATACCCATGATTGTGTGTCTCAGTACAGCTGTACTCCCTACACCCATGATTGTGTGTCTCAGTACAGCTCCTCTCTCTCTACACCCATGATTGTGTCTCAGTACAGCTCTACTCTATCTACACCCACGATTGTGTGTCTCAGTACAGCTCTACTCTCTCTACACCCACGATTGTGTCTCAGTACAGCTCTACTCTCTCTACACCCACGATTGTGTGTCTCAGTACAGTTCTACTCTCTACACCCACGATTGTGTCAGTACAGCTCTACTCCCTACACCCATGATTGTGTGTCTCAGTACAGCTCTACTCTCTAAACCCACGATTGTGTGTCTCACTACAGCTCTACTCTCTCTGCACACACAATTGTGTCTCAGTACAGCTCTACTCTCTCAATACACATGATTGTGTGTCTCAGTACAGCTCTACTCCCTACAACCACGATTGTGTTTCTCAGTACAGCTCTACTCTTTCTGCACCCACGATTGTGTGTCTCAGAACAGCTCTATTCCCTACACACATGATTGTGTGTCTCAGTACAGCTCTACTCTCTCCACACCCACAATTGTGTCTCAGTACAGGTCTACTCTGACCACACCCATGATTGTTTGTCTCAGTACAGCTCTACTCTCTCTACACCTATGTCTGCGTGTCTCAGTACAGCTCTACTCTGCCCACACCCATGATTGTGTGTTTCAGTACAGCTCTACTCCCTACACCCACGATTGTGTGTCTCCCTACAGCTCTGCTCTCTCTATACCCATGATTGTGTGTCTCAGTACAGCTCTACTCTCTCTACACCCATGACTGTGTGTCTCAGTACAGCTCTACTCTGCCCACACCAATGATTGTGTCTCAGTACAGCTCTACTCTCTACACCCACGATTGTGTGTCTCAGTACAGCTCTACACTCTCTACACCCACGATTGTGTCTCAGTACAGCTCTACTGTCTACACCCACTATTGTGTCTCAGTACAGCTCTACTCTCTACACCCACGATTGTGTGTCTCAGTACAGCTCTACTCTCTCTACATCCACGATTGTGTCTCAGTACAGCTCTACTCTCTACACCCACGATTGTGTGTCTCACTACAGCTCTACTCTCTCTGCACCCACAATTGTGTCTCAGTACAGATCTACTCTCTACACCCACGATTGTGTGTTTCAGTACAGCTCTACTCTCTCTATACCCATGACTGTGTGACTCAGTACAGCTCTACTCTCACTACACCCATGATTGTGTGGCTCAGTACAGCTCTACTCTCTCTACACCCAAGATTGTGTGTCTCAGTACAGTTCTACTCTCTACACCCACGATTGTGTTAGTACAGCTCTACTCCCTACACTCATGATTGTGTTTCTCAGTACAGCTCTACTCTCTACACCCACGATAGTGTGTCTCACTGCAGCTCTACTCTCTCTGCACCCACAATTGTGTCTCAGTACAGCTCTACTCTCTCTATACACATGATTGTGTGTCTCAGTACAGCTCTACTCTGCCCACACCAATGATTGTGTCTCAGTACAGCTCTACTCTCTACACCCACGATTGTGTGTCTCAGTACAGCTCTACTCTCTCTACCCCCACAATTGTGTGTCTCTGTACAGCTCTACTCTCTCTACGCCCACGATTGTGTCTCAGTACAGCTCTACTCTCTACACCCACGATTGTGTCTCAGTACAGCTCTACTCTCTCTACACCCACGACTGTGTGTCCCAGTACAGCTCAATTCCCTACACACATGATTGTGTGTCTCAGTACAGCTCTAGTCCCTACATCCACGACTGTGTGTCTCAGTACAGCTCTAAACTGACCACACACATGATTGTGTGTCTCAGTACAGCTCTACTCCCTACACCCACGATTGTGTGTCTAAGTACACCTATACTCTCTACACACACGATTGTGTGTCTCAGTACAGCTCTACACTCTACACCCACGAGTGTGTGTCTCAGTACAGCTCTACTTTCTCCACACCCACAATTGTGTCTCAGTACAGCTCTACTCTCTCTATACCCATGATTGTGTGACTCACTAAGGCTCTACTATCTCTACACCCACGATTGTGTGTCTCAGTACAGCTCTACTCTTTCTGCACCCACGATTGTGTGTCCCAGTACAGATCTATTCCCTACACACATGATTGTGTGTCTCAGTACAGCTCTAGTCCCTACACCCACGACTGTGTGTCTCAGTACAGCTCTATTCTGCCCATACCCATGATTGTGTGTCTCAGTACAGCTGTACTCCCTACACCCATGATTGTGTGTCTCAGTACAGCTCTACTCTCTCTACACCCATGATTGTGTTTCAGTACAGCTCTACTCTATCTACACCCACGATTGTGTGTCTCAGTACAGCTCTACTCTCTCTACACCCACGATTGTGTCTCAGTACAGCTCTACTCTCTCTACACCCACGATTGTGTGTCTCAGTACAGTTCTACTCTCTACACCCACGATTGTGTCAGTACAGCTCTACTCCCTACACCCATGATTGTGTGTCTCAGTACAGCTCTACTCTCTACACGCACGATTGTGTGTCTCACTACAGCTCTACTCTATCTACACCCACGATTGTGTGTCTCAGTACAGCTCTACTCTCTCTACACCCACGATTGTGTCTCAGTACAGCTCTACTCTCTCCACACCCACAATTGTGTCTCAGTACAGCTCTACTCTGACCACACCCATGATTGTTTGTCTCAGTACAGCTCTACTCTCTCTACACCTATGTCTGTGTGTCTCAGTACAGCTCTACTCTGCCCACACCCATGTTTGTGTGTTTCAGTACAGCTCTACTCCCTACACCCACGATTGTGTGTCTCCCTACAGCTCTGCTCTCTCTATACCCATGATTGTGTGTCACAGTACAGCTCTACTCTCTCTACACCCATGACTGTGTGTCTCAGTACAGCTCTACTCTGCCCACACCAATGATTGTGTCTCAGTACAGCTCTACTCTGCCCACACCCATGATTGTGTGTTTCAGTACAGCTCTACTCCCTACACCCACGATTGTGTGTCTCCCTACAGCTCTGCTCTCTCTATACCCATGATTGTGTGTCTCAGTACAGCTCTACTCTCTCTACACCCATGACTGTGTGTCTCAGTACAGCTCTACTCTGCCCACACCAATGATTGTGTCTCAGTATATCTCTGCTCTCTACACCCACGATTGTGTGTCTCAGTACAGCTCTACACTCTCTACACCCACAATTGTGTCTCAGTACAGCTCTACTCTCTACACCCACGATTGTGTCTCAGTACAACTCTACTCTCTACACCCACGATTGTGTGTCTCACTACAGCTTTACTCTCTCTGCACCCACAATTGTGTCTCAGTACAGATCTACTCTCTACACCCACGATTGTGTGTTTCAGTACAGCTCTACTCTCTCTATACCCATGACTGTGTGACTCAGTACAGCTCTACTCTCACTACACCCATGATTGTGTGTCTCAGTACAGCTCTACTCTCTCTACACCCACGATTGTGTGTCTCAGTACAGTTCTACTCTCTACACCCACGATTGTGTCAGTACAGCTCTACTCCCTACACCCATGATTGTGTTTCGCAGTAGAGCTCTACTATCTACACCCACGATTGTGTGTCTCACTACAGCTCTACTCTCTCTGCACCCACAATTGTGTCTCAGTACAGCTCTACTCTCTCTATACACATGATTGTGTGTCTCAGTACAGCTCTACTCTGCCCACACCAATGATTGTGTCTCAGTACAGCTCTACTCTCCACACCCACGATTGTGTGTCTCAGTACAGCTCTACTCTCTCTACCCCTACAATTGTGTGTCTCTGTACAGCTCTACTCTCTCTACACCCACGATTGTGTCTCAGTACAGCTCTACTCTCTACACCCACGATTGTATCTCAGTACAGCTCTACTCTCTCTACACCTACGACTGTGTGTCCCAGTACAGCTCAATTCCCTACACACATGATTGTGTGTCTCAGTACAGGTCTAGTCCCTACACCCACGACTGTGTGTCACAGTACAGCTCTACTCCCTACACCCACGATTGTGTGTCTAAGTACACCTATACTCTCTACACACACGATTGTGTGTCTCAGTACAGCTCTACACTCTACACCCTCGAGTGTGTGTCTCAGTACAGCTCTACTTTCTCCACACCCACAATTGTGTCTCAGTACAGCTCTACTCTCTCTATACCCATGATTGTGTGACTCAGTACAGCTCTACTCTCTCTACACCCACGATTGTGTGTCTCAGTACAGCTCTACTCTCTCTACACCCACGATTGTGTGTCTCACTACAGCTCTACACTCTACACCAACGATTGTGTGTCTCAGTACAGCTCTACTCTTTCTGCACCCACGATTGTGTGTCCCAGTACAGCTCTATTCCCTACACACATGATTGTGTGTCTCAGTACAGCTCTAGTCCCTACACCCACGACTGTGTGTCTCAGTACAGCTCTATTCTGCCCATACCCATGATTGTGTGTCTCAGTACAGCTGTACTCCCTACACCCATGATTGTGTGTCTCAGTACAGCTCTACTCTCTCTACACCCATGATTGTGTCTCAGCACAGCTCTACACTATCTACACCCACGATTGTGTGTCTCAGTACAGCTCTACTCTCTCTGCACCCACGATTGTGTCTCAGTACAGCTCTACTCTCTCTACACCCACGATTGTGTGTCTCAGTACAGTTCTACTCTCTGCACCCACGATTGTGTCAGTACAGCTCTACTCCCTACACCCATGATTGTGTGTCTCAGTACATCTCTACTCTCTACACCCACGATTGTGTGTCTCACTACAGCTCTACTCTCTCTGCACCCACAATTGTGTCTCAGTACAGGACTACTCTCTCTATACACATGATTGTGTGTCTCAGTACAGCTCTACTCCCTACAACCACGATTGTGTTTCTCAGTACAGCTCTACTCTTTCTGCACCCACGATTGTGTGTCTCAGAACAGCTCTATTCCCTACACACATGATTGTGTGTCTCAGTACAGCTCTAGTCCCTACACCCACGACTGTTTGTCTCAGTACAGCTCTATTCTGCCGATACCCATGATTGTGTGTCTCAGTACAGCTCTACTCTCTACAACCACGATTGTGTGTCTCAGTACAGCTCTACTCTCTCTACCCCCACGATTGTGTCTCAGTACAGCTCTACTCTCTACACCCACGATTGTGTGTCTCAGTAGAGCTCTACTCTCTCTATACACATGATTGTGTGACTCAGTACAGCTCTACTCTCTCTACCCCCACAATTGTGTGACTCTGTACAGCTCTACTCTCTCTACACCCACGATTGTGTCTCAGTACAGCTCTACTCTCTACACCCACGATTGTGTCTCAGTACAGCTCTACTCTCACTACACCCATGATTGTGTGTCTCAGTACAGTTCTACTCTCTACACCCACGATTGTGTCAGTACAGCACTACTCTCTCTATACCCATGATTGTGTGACTCAGTACAGCTCTACTCTCTACACCCACGATTGTGTGTCTCACTACAGCTCTACTCTCTCTGCACCCACTATTGTGTCTCAGTACAGCTCTACTCTCTCTATACACATGATTGTGTGTCTCAGTACTGCTCTACTCCCTACAACCACGATTGTGTTTCTCAGTACAGCTCTACTCTTTCTGCACCCACGATTGTGTGTCTCAGAACAGCTCTATTCCCTACACACATGATTGTGTGTCTCAGTACAGCTCTAGTCCCTACACCCACGACTGTGTGTCTCAGTACAGCTCTACTCTGCCCACACCCATGATTGTGTGTTTCAGTACAGCTCTACTCCCTACACCCACGATTGTGTGTCTCCCTACAGCTCTGCTCTCTCTATACCCATGATTGTGTGTCTCAGTACAGCTCTACTCTCTCTACACCCATGACTGTGTGTCTCAGTACAGCTCTACTCTGCCCACACCAATGATTGTGTCTCAGTATATCTCTGCTCTCTACACCCACGATTGTGTGTCTCAGTACAGCTCTACACTCTCTACACCCACAATTGTGTCTCAGTACAGCTCTACTCTCTACACCCACGATTGTGTCTCAGTACAACTCTACTCTCTACACCCACGATTGTGTGTCTCACTACAGCTTTACTCTCTCTGCACCCACAATTGTGTCTCAGTACAGATCTACTCTCTACACCCACGATTGTGTGTTTCAGTACAGCTCTACTCTCTCTATACCCATGACTGTGTGACTCAGTACAGCTCTACTCTCACTACACCCATGATTGTGTGTCTCAGTACAGCTCTACTCTCTCTACACCCACGATTGTGTGTCTCAGTACAGTTCTACTCTCTACACCCACGATTGTGTCAGTACAGCTCTACTCCCTACACCCATGATTGTGTTTCGCAGTAGAGCTCTACTATCTACACCCACGATTGTGTGTCTCACTACAGCTCTACTCTCTCTGCACCCACAATTGTGTCTCAGTACAGCTCTACTCTCTCTATACACATGATTGTGTGTCTCAGTACAGCTCTACTCTGCCCACACCAATGATTGTGTCTCAGTACAGCTCTACTCTCCACACCCACGATTGTGTGTCTCAGTACAGCTCTACTCTCTCTACCCCTACAATTGTGTGTCTCTGTACAGCTCTACTCTCTCTACACCCACGATTGTGTCTCAGTACAGCTCTACTCTCTACACCCACGATTGTATCTCAGTACAGCTCTACTCTCTCTACACCTACGACTGTGTGTCCCAGTACAGCTCAATTCCCTACACACATGATTGTGTGTCTCAGTACAGGTCTAGTCCCTACACCCACGACTGTGTGTCTCAGTACAGCTCTACTCCCTACACCCACGATTGTGTGTCTAAGTACACCTATACTCTCTACACACACGATTGTGTGTCTCAGTACAGCTCTACACTCTACACCCTCGAGTGTGTGTCTCAGTACAGCTCTACTTTCTCCACACCCACAATTGTGTCTCAGTACAGCTCTACTCTCTCTATACCCATGATTGTGTGACTCAGTACAGCTCTACTCTCTCTACACCCACGATTGTGTGTCTCAGTACAGCTCTACTCTCTCTACACCCACGATTGTGTGTCTCACTACAGCTCTACACTCTACACCAACGATTGTGTGTCTCAGTACAGCTCTACTCTTTCTGCACCCACGATTGTGTGTCCCAGTACAGCTCTATTCCCTACACACATGATTGTGTGTCTCAGTACAGCTCTAGTCCCTACACCCACGACTGTGTGTCTCAGTACAGCTCTATTCTGCCCATACCCATGATTGTGTGTCTCAGTACAGCTGTACTCCCTACACCCATGATTGTGTGTCTCAGTACAGCTCTACTCTCTCTACACCCATGATTGTGTCTCAGCACAGCTCTACACTATCTACACCCACGATTGTGTGTCTCAGTACAGCTCTACTCTCTCTACACCCACGATTGTGTCTCAGTACAGCTCTACTCTCTCTACACCCACGATTGTGTGTCTCAGTACAGTTCTACTCTCTGCACCCACGATTGTGTGTCTCACTACAGCTTTACTCTCTCTGCACCCACAATTGTGTCTCAGTACAGATCTACTCTCTACACCCACGATTGTGTGTTTCAGTACAGCTCTACTCTCTCTATACCCATGACTGTGTGACTCAGTACAGCTCTACTCTCACTACACCCATGATTGTGTGTCTCAGTACAGCTCTACTCTCTCTACACCCACGATTGTGTGTCTCAGTACAGTTCTACTCTCTACACCCACGATTGTGTCAGTACAGCTCTACTCCCTACACCCATGATTGTGTTTCGCAGTAGAGCTCTACTATCTACACCCACGATTGTGTGTCTCACTACAGCTCTACTCTCTCTGCACCCACAATTGTGTCTCAGTACAGCTCTACTCTCTCTATACACATGATTGTGTGTCTCAGTACAGCTCTACTCTGCCCACACCAATGATTGTGTCTCAGTACAGCTCTAATCTCCACACCCACGATTGTGTGTCTCAGTACAGCTCTACTCTCTCTACCCCTACAATTGTGTGTCTCTGTACAGCTCTACTCTCTCTACACCCACGATTGTGTCTCAGTACAGCTCTACTCTCTACACCCACGATTGTATCTCAGTACAGCTCTACTCTCTCTACACCTACGACTGTGTGTCCCAGTACAGCTCAATTCCCTACACACATGATTGTGTGTCTCAGTACAGGTCTAGTCCCTACACCCACGACTGTGTGTCTCAGTACAGCTCTACTCCCTACACCCACGATTGTGTGTCTAAGTACACCTATACTCTCTACACACACGATTGTGTGTCTCAGTACAGCTCTACACTCTACACCCTCGAGTGTGTGTCTCAGTACAGCTCTACTTTCTCCACACCCACAATTGTGTCTCAGTACAGCTCTACTCTCTCTATACCCATGATTGTGTGACTCAGTACAGCTCTACTCTCTCTACACCCACGATTGTGTGTCTCAGTACAGCTCTACTCTCTCTACACCCACGATTGTGTGTCTCACTACAGCTCTACACTCTACACCAACGATTGTGTGTCTCAGTACAGGTCTACTCTTTCTGCACCCACGATTGTGTGTCCCAGTACAGCTCTATTCCCTACACACATGATTGTGTGTCTCAGTACAGCTCTAGTCCCTACACCCACGACTGTGTGTCTCAGTACAGCTCTATTCTGCCCATACCCATGATTGTGTGTCTCAGTACAGCTGTACTCCCTACACCCATGATTGTGTGTCTCAGTACAGCTCTACTCTCTCTACACCCATGATTGTGTCTCAGCACAGCTCTACACTATCTACACCCACGATTGTGTGTCTCAGTACAGCTCTACTCTCTCTACACCCACGATTGTGTCTCAGTACAGCTCTACTCTCTCTACACCCACGATTGTGTGTCTCAGTACAGTTCTACTCTCTGCACCCACGATTGTGTCAGTACAGCTCTACTCCCTACACCCATGATTGTGTGTCTCAGTACATCTCTACTCTCTACACCCACGATTGTGTGTCTCACTACAGCTCTACTCTCTCTGCACCCACAATTGTGTCTCAGTACAGGACTACTCTCTCTATACACATGATTGTGTGTCTCAGTACAGCTCTACTCCCTACAACCACGATTGTGTTTCTCAGTACAGCTCTACTCTTTCTGCACCCACGATTGTGTGTCTCAGAACAGCTCTATTCCCTACACACATGATTGTGTGTCTCAGTACAGCTCTAGTCCCTACACCCACGACTGTTTGTCTCAGTACAGCTCTATTCTGCCGATACCCATGATTGTGTGTCTCAGTACAGCTCTACTCTCTACAACCACGATTGTGTGTCTCAGTACAGCTCTACTCTCTCTACCCCCACGATTGTGTCTCAGTACAGCTCTACTCTCTACACCCACGATTGTGTGTCTCAGTAGAGCTCTACTCTCTCTATACACATGATTGTGTGACTCAGTACAGCTCTACTCTCTCTACCCCCACGATTGTGTGACTCTGTACAGCTCTACTCTCTCTACACCCACGATTGTGTCTCAGTACAGCTCTACTCTCTACACCCACGATTGTGTCTCAGTACAGCTCTACTCTCACAACACCCATGATTGTGTGTCTCAGTACAGCTCTACTCTCTACACCCACGATTGTGTGTCTCAGTACAGCTCTACTCTCTCTATACACATGATTGTGTGTCTCAGTACTGCTCTACTCCCTACAACCACGATTGTGTTTCTCAGTACAGCTCTACTCTTTCTGCACCCACGATTGTGTGTCTCAGAACAGCTCTATTCCCTACACACATGATTGTGTGTCTCAGTACAGCTCTAGTCCCTACACCCACGACTGTGTGTCTCAGTACAGCTCTGTTCTGCCCATACCCATGAATGTGTGTCTCAGTACAGCTCTACTCTCTACAACCACGATTGTGTGTCTCAGTACAGCTCTGCTCTCTCTACACCCAAGATTGTGTCTCAGTACAGCTCTACTCTCTACACCCACGACTGTGTGTTTCAGTACAGCTCTACTCTCTCTATACCCATGATTGTGTGACTCAGTACAGCTCTACTCTCACTACACCCATGATTGTGTGTCTCAGTACAGCTCTACTCTCTCTACACCCACGATTCTGTGTCTCAGTACAGTTCTACTCTCTACACCCACGATTGTGTCAGTACAGCTCTACTCCCTACACCCATGACTGTGTGTCTCAGTACAGCTCTACTCTCTACACCCACGATTGTGTGTCTCACTACAGCTCTACTCTCACTGCACCCACAATTGTTTCTCAGTACAGATCTACTCTCTACACCCACGATTGTGTGTTTCAGTACAGCTCTACTCTCTCTATACCCATGACTGTGTGACTCAGTACAGCTCTACTCTCACTACACCCATGATTGTGTGTCTCACTACAGCTCTACTCTCTCTACACCCACGATTGTGCCAGTACAGCTCTACTCCCTACACCCATGATTGTGTTTCTCAGTACAGCTCTACTCTCTACACCCACGATTGTGTGTCTCACTACAGCTCTACTCTCTCTGCACCCTCAATTGTGTCTCAGTACAGCTCTACTCTCTCTATACACATGATTGTGTGTCTCAGTACAGCTCTACTCTGCCCACACCAATGATTGTGTCTCAGTACAGCTCTACTCTCTACACCCACGATTGTGTGTCTCAGTACAGCTCTACTCTCTCTTCCCCAGAATTGTGTGTCTCTGTACAGCTCTACTCTCTCTACACCCACGATTGTGTCTCAGTACAGCTCTACTCTCTACACCCACGATTGTGTCTCAGTACAGCTCTACTCTCTCTACACCCACGACTGTGTGTCCCAGTACAGCTCAATTCCCTACACCCACGACTGTGTGTCTCAGTACAGCTCTACACTGACCACACACATGATTGTGTGTCTCAGTACAGCTCTACTCCCTACAGCCACGATTGTGTGTCTAAGTACACCTATACTCTCTACACACACGATTGTGTGTCTCAGTACAGCTCTACTCACTCCACACCAACAATTGTGTCTCAGTACAGCTCTACTCTGACCACACCCATGATTGTTTGTCTCAGTGCAGCTCTACTCTCTCTACACCTATGTCTGTGTGTCTCAGTACAGCTCTACTCCGCCCACACCCATGATTGTGTGTTTGTATACAGCTCTACTCCCTACACCCACGATTGTGTGTCTCCCTACAGCTCTGCTCTCTCTATACCCATGATTGTGTGTCTCAGTACAGCTCTACTCTCTCTACACCCATGACTGTGTGTCTCAGTACACCTCTACTCTGCCCACACCAATGATTGTGTCTCAGTACAGCTCTACTCTCTACACCCACGATTGTGTGTCTCAGTACAGCTCTACTCTCTCTACACCCACGATTGTGTCTCAGTACAGCTCTACTCTCTACACCCACGATTGTGTCTCAGTACAGCTCTACTCTCACTACACCCATGATTGTGTGTCTCAGTACAGTTCTACTCTCTACACCCACGATTGTGTCAGTACAGCTCTACTCCCTACACCCATGATTGTGTGTCTCAGTACAGCTCTACTCTCTACACCAACGATTGTGTCTCAGTACAGTTCTACTCTCTACACCCACGATTGTGTCAGTACAGCTCTACTCCCTACACCCATGATTGTGTGTCTCAGTACAGCTCTACTCTCTACACCCACGATTGTGTGTCTCACTACAGCTCTACTCTCTCTGCACCCACAATTGTGTCTCAGTACAGCTCTACTCTCTACACCCACGATTGTGTGTTTCAGTACAGCTCTACTCTCTCTATACCCATGATTGTGTGACTCAGTACAGCTCTACCTTCACTACACCCATGATTGTGTGTCTCAGTACAGCTCTACTCTCTCTACACCCACGATTGTGTGTCTCAGTACAGCTCTACTCTCTACACCCACGATTGTGTCAGTACAGCTCTACTCCCTACACCCATGATTGTGTGTCTCAGTACAGCTCTACTCTCTACACCCACGATTGTGTGTCTCAGTACAGCTCTACTCTCTCTACCCCCACAATTGTGTGTCTCTGTACAGCTCTACTCTCTCTACACCCACGATTGTGTCTCAGTACAGCTCTACTCTCTACACCCACGATTGTGTCTCAGTACAGCTCTACTCTCACAACACCCATGATTGTGTGTCTCAGTACAGTTCTACTCTCTACACCCACGATTGTGTCAGTACAGCTCTACTCCTTACACCCATGATTGTGTGTCTCAGTACAGCTCTACTCTCTACACCCACGATTGTGTGTCTCACTACAGCTCTACTCTCTCTGCACCCACAATTGTGTCTCAGTACAGCTCTACTCTCTCTATACCCATGATTGTGTGACTCAGTACAGCTCTACTCTCTCTACACCCACGATTGTGTGTCTCAGTACAGCTCTACTCACTGCACACCCACAATTGTGTCTCAGTACAGCTCTACTCTGACCACACCCATGATTGTTTGTCTCAGTGCAGCTCTACTCTCTCTATACACATGATTGTGTGTCTCAGTACTGCTCTACTCCCTACAACCACGATTGTGTTTCTCAGTACAGCTCTACTCTTTCTGCACCCACGATTGTGTGTCTCAGAACAGCTCTATTCCCTACACACATGATTGTGTGTCTCAGTACAGCTCTAGTCCCTACACCCACGACTGTGTGTCTCAGTACAGCTCTATTCTGCCCATACCCATGATTGTGTGTCTCAGTACAGCTCTACTCTCTACAACCACGATTGTGTGTCTCAGTACAGCTCTGCTCTCTCTACACCCAAGATTGTGTCTCAGTACAGCTCTACTCTCTACACCCACGACTGTGTGTTTCAGTACAGCTCTACTCTCTCTATACCCATGATTGTGTGACTCAGTACAGCTCTACTCTCACTACACCCATGATTGTGTGTCTCAGTACAGCTCTACTCTCTCTACACCCACGATTCTGTGTCTCAGTACAGTTCTACTCTCTACACCCACGATTGTGTCTGTACAGCTCTACTCCCTACACCCATGACTGTGTGTCTCAGTACAGCTCTACTCTCTACACCCACGATTGTGTGTCTCACTACAGCTCTACTCTCACTGCACCCACAATTGTGTCTCAGTACAGATCTACTCTCTACACCCACGATTGTGTGTTTCAGTACAGCTCTACTCTCTCTATACCCATGACTGTGTGACTCAGTACAGCTCTACTCTCACTACACCCATGATTGTGCGTCTCAGTACAGCTCTACTCTCTCTACACCCACGATTGTGTGTCTCACTACAGCTCTACACTCTACACCAACGATTGTGTGTCTCAGTACAGCTCTACTCTTTCTGCACCCACGATTGTGTGTCCCAGTACAGCTCTATTCCCTACACACATGATTGTGTGTCTCAGTACAGCTCTAGTCCCTACACCCACGACTGTGTGTCTCAGTACAGCTCTATTCTGCCCATACCCATGATTGTGTGTCTCAGTACAGCTGTACTCCCTACACCCATGATTGTGTGTCTCAGTACAGCTCTACTCTCTCTACACCCATGATTGTGTCTCAGCACAGCTCTACACTATCTACACCCACGATTGTGTGTCTCAGTACAGCTCTACTCTCTCTACACCCACGATTGTGTGTCTCAGTACAGCTCTACTCTCTACACCCACGATTGTGTCAGTACAGCTCTACTCCCTACACCCATGATTGTGTGTCTCAGTACAGCTCTACTCTCTACACCCACGATTGTGTGTCTCAGTACAGCTCTACTCTCTACACCCACGATTGTGTGTCTCACTACAGCTCTACTCTCTCTGCACCCACAATTGTGTCTCAGTACAGCTCTACTCTCTACACCCACGATTGTGTGTTTCAGTACAGCTCTACTCTCTCTATACCCATGATTGTGTGACTCAGTACAGCTCTACTTTCACTACACCCATGATTGTGTGTCTCAGTACAGCTCTACTCTCTCTACACCCACGATTGTGTGTCTCAGTACAGCTCTACTCTCTACACCCACGATTGTGTCAGTACAGCTCTACTCCCTACACCCATGATTGTGTGTCTCAGTACAGCTCTACTCTCTACACGCACGATTGTGTGTCTCAGTACAGCTCTACTCTCTCTACCCCCACAATTGTGTGTCTCTGTACAGCTCTACTCTCTCTACACCCACGATTGTGTCTCAGTACAGCTCTACTCTCTACACCCACGATTGTGTCTCAGTACAGCTCTACTCTCACAACACCCATGATTGTGTGTCTCAGTACAGTTCTACTCTCTACACCCACGATTGTGTCAGTACAGCTCTACTCCTTACACCCATGATTGTGTGTCTCAGTACAGCTCTACTCTCTACACCCACGATTGTGTGTCTCACTACAGCTCTACTCTCTCTGCACCCACAATTGTGTCTCAGTACAGCTCTACTCTCTCTATACCCATGATTGTGTGACTCAGTACAGCTCTACTCTCTCTACACCCACGATTGTGTGTCTCAGTACAGCTCTACTCACTCCACACCCACAATTGTGTCTCAGTACAGCTCTACTCTGACCACACCCATGATTGTTTGTCTCAGTGCAGCTCTACTCTCTCTATACACATGATTGTGTGTCTCAGTACTGCTCTACTCCCTACAACCACGATTGTGTTTCTCAGTACAGCTCTACTCTTTCTGCACCCACGATTGTGTGTCTCAGAACAGCTCTATTCCCTACACACATGATTGTGTGTCTCAGTACAGCTCTAGTCCCTACACCCACGACTGTGTGTCTCAGTACAGCTCTATTCTGCCCATACCCATGATTGTGTGTCTCAGTACAGCTCTACTCTCTACAACCACGATTGTGTGTCTCAGTACAGCTCTGCTCTCTCTACACCCAAGATTGTGTCTCAGTACAGCTCTACTCTCTACACCCACGACTGTGTGTTTCAGTACAGCTCTACTCTCTCTATACCCATGATTGTGTGACTCAGTACAGCTCTACTCTCACTACACCCATGATTGTGTGTCTCAGTACAGCTCTACTCTCTCTACACCCACGATTCTGTGTCTCAGTACAGTTCTACTCTCTACACCCACGATTGTGTCTGTACAGCTCTACTCCCTACACCCATGACTGTGTGTCTCAGTACAGCTCTACTCTCTACACCCACGATTGTGTGTCTCACTACAGCTCTACTCTCACTGCACCCAGAATTGTGTCTCAGTACAGATCTACTCTCTACACCCACGATTGTGTGTTTCAGTACAGCTCTACTCTCTCTATACCCATGACTGTGTGACTCAGTACAGCTCTACTCTCACTACACCCATGATTGTGCGTCTCAGTACAGCTCTACTCTCTCTACACCCACGATTGTGTCAGTACAGCTCTACTCCCTACACCCATGATTGTGTTTCTCAGTACAGCTCTACTCTCTACACCCACGATTGTGTGTCTCACTACAGCTCTACTCTCTCTGCACCCTCAATTGTGTCTCAGTACAGCTCTACTCTCTCTATACACATGATTGTGTGTCTCAGTACAGCTCTACTCTGCCCACACCAATGATTGTGTCTCAGTACAGCTCTACTCTCTACACCCACGATTGTGTGTCTCAGTACAGCTCTACTCTCTCTTCCCCAGAATTGTGTGTCTCTGTACAGCTCTACTCTCTCTACACCCACGATTGTGTCTCAGTACAGCTCTACTCTCTACACCCACGATTGTGTCTCAGTACAGCTCTACTCTCTCTACACCCACGACTGTGTGTCCCAGTACAGGTCAATTCCCTACACCCACGACTGTGTGTCTCAGTACAGCTCTACACTGACCACACACATGATTGTGTGTCTCAGTACAGCTCTACTCCCTACAGCCACGATTGTGTGTCTAAGTACACCTATACTCTCTACACACACGATTGTGTGTCTCAGTACAGCTCTACTCACTCCACACCCACAATTGTGTCTCAGTACAGCTCTACTCTGACCACACCCATGATTGTTTGTCTCAGTGCAGCTCTACTCTCTCTACACCTATGTCTGTGTGTCTCAGTACAGCTCTACTCTGCCCACACCCATGATTGTGTGTTTGTATACAGCCCTACTCCCTACACCCACGATTGTGTGTCTCCCTACAGCTCTGCTCTCTCTATACCCATGATTGTGTGTCTCAGTACAGCTCTACTCTCTCTACACCCATGACTGTGTGTCTCAGTACACCTCTACTCTGCCCACACCAATGATTGTGTCTCAGTACAGCTCTACTCTCTACACCCACGATTGTGTGTCTCAGTACAGCTCTACTCTCTCTACACCCACGATTGTGTCTCAGTACAGCTCTACTCTCTACACCCACGATTGTGTCTCAGTACAGCTCTACTCTCACTACACCCATGATTGTGTGTCTCAGTACAGTTCTACTCTCTACACCCACGATTGTGTCAGTACAGCTCTACTCCCTACACCCATG
This sequence comes from Hypanus sabinus, assembly GCF_030144855.1. Lineage (NCBI taxonomy): Eukaryota > Metazoa > Chordata > Chondrichthyes > Myliobatiformes > Dasyatidae > Hypanus > Hypanus sabinus. The sequence goes on along the minus strand of NC_082715.1, from coordinate 157,797,527 downwards.
ATTGTGTGTCTCAGTACAGCTCTACTCTCTACACCCACGATTGTGTCTCAGTACAGTTCTACTCTCTACACCCACGATTGTGTCAGTACAGCTCTACTCCCTACACCCATGATTGTGTGTCTCAGTACAGCTCTACTCTCTACACCCACGATTGTGTGTCTCACTACAGCTCTACTCTCTCTGCACCCACAATTGTGTCTCAGTACAGCTCTACTCTCTACACCCACGATTGTGTGTTTCAGTACAGCTCTACTCTCTCTATACCCATGATTGTGTGACTCAGTACAGCTCTACTTTCACTACACCCATGATTGTGTGTCTCAGTACAGCTCTACTCTCTCTACACCCACGATTGTGTGTCTCAGTACAGCTCTACTCTCTACACCCACGATTGTGTCAGTACAGCTCTACTCCCTACACCCATGATTGTGTGTCTCAGTACAGCTCTACTCTCTACACCCACGATTGTGTGTCTCAGTACAGCTCTACTCTCTCTACCCCCACAATTGTGTGTCTCTGTACAGCTCTACTCTCTCTACACCCACGATTGTGTCTCAGTACAGCTCTACTCTCTACACCCACGATTGTGTCTCAGTGCAGCTCTACTCTCACAACACCCATGATTGTGTGTCTCAGTACAGTTCTACTCTCTACACCCACGATTGTGTCAGTACAGCTCTACTCCTTACACCCATGATTGTGTGTCTCAGTACAGCTCTACTCTCTACACCCACGATTGTGTGTCTCACTACAGCTCTACTCTCTCTGCACCCACAATTGTGTCTCAGTACAGCTCTACTCTCTCTATACCCATGATTGTGTGACTCAGTACAGCTCTACTCTCTCTACACCCACGATTGTGTGTCTCAGTACAGCTCTACTCACTCCACACCCACAATTGTGTCTCAGTACAGCTGTACTCTGACCACACCCATGATTGTTTGTCTCAGTGCAGCTCTACTCTCTCTACACCTATGTCTGTGTGTCTCAGTACAGCTCTACTCTGCCCACACCCATGATTGTGTGTTTCTATACAGCTCTACTCCCTACAACCACGATTGTGTGTCTCCCTACAGCTCTGCTCTCTCTGTACCCATGATTGTGTGTCTCAGTACAGCTCTACTCTCTCTACACCCATGACTGTGTGTCTCAGTACACCTCTACTCTGCCCACACCCATGATTGTGTCTCAGTACAGCTCTACTCTCTACACCCACGATTGTGTGTCTCAGTACAGCTCTACTCTCTCTACACCCACGATTGTGTCAGTACAGCTCTACTCCGTACACCCATGATTGTGTGTCTCAGTACAGCTCTACTCTCTACACCCACGATTGTGTGTCTCACTACAGCTCTACTCTCTCTACACCCACGATTGTGTCAGTACAGCTCTACTCCCTACACCCATGATTGTGTGTCTCAGTACAGCTCTACTCTCTACACCCACGATTGTGTGTCTCACTACAGCTCTACTCTCTCTGCACCCACAATTGTGTCTCAGTACAGCTCTACTCTCTACACCCACGATTGTGTGTTTCAGTACAGCTCTACTCTCTCTATACCCATGATTGTGTGACTCTGTACAGCTCTACTTTCACTACACCCATGATTGTGTGTCTCAGTACAGCTCTACTCTCTCTACACCCACGATTGTGTCTCAGTGCAGCTCTACTCTCTCTACACCCACGATTGTGTGTCTCAGTACAGTTCTACTCTCTAAACCCACGATTGTGTCAGTACAGCTCTACTCCCTACACCCATGATTGTGTGTCTCAGTACAGCTCTACTCTCTCTACACCCACGATTGTGTGTCTCACAACAGCTCTACTCTCTCTGCACCCACAATTGTGTCTCAGTACAGCTCTACTCTCTCTATACACATGATTGTGTGTCTCAGTACTGCTCTACTCCCTACAACCACGATTGTGTTTCTCAGTACAGCTCTACTCTTTCTGCACCCACGATTGTGTGTCTCAGAACAGCTCTATTCCCTACACACATGATTGTGTGTCTCAGTACAGCTCTAGTCCCTACACCCACGACTGTGTGTCTCAGTACAGCTCTATTCTGCCCATACCCATGATTGTGTGTCTCAGTACAGCTCTACTCTCTACAACCACGATTGTGTGTCTCAGTACAGCTCTGCTCTCTCTACACCCAAGATTGTGTCTCAGTACAGCTCTACTCTCTACACCCACGACTGTGTGTTTCAGTACAGCTCTACTCTCTCTATACCCATGATTGTGTGACACAGTACAGCACTACTCTCACTACACCCATGATTGTGTGTCTCTGTACAGCACTACTCTCTCTACACCCACGATTCTGTGTCTCAGTACAGTTCTACTCTCTACACCCACGATTGTGTCAGTACAGCTCTACTCCCTACACCCATGACTGTGTGTCTCAGTACAGCTCTACTCTCTACACCCACGATTGTGTGTCTCACTACAGCTCTACTCTCACTGCACCCACAATTGTGTCTCAGTACAGATCTACTCTCTACACCCACGATTGTGTGTTTCAGTACAGCTCTACTCTCTCTATACCCATGACTGTGTGACTCAGTACAGCTCTACTCTCACTACACCCATGATTGTGTTTCTCAGTACAGCTCTACTCTCTACACCCACGATTGTGTGTCTCACTACAGCTCTACTCTCTCTGCACCCACAATTGTGTCTCAGTACAGCTCTACTCTCTCTATACACATGACTGTGTGTCTCAGTACAGCTCTACTCTGCCCACACCAATGATTGTGTCTCAGTACAGCTCTACTCTCTACACCCACGATTGTGTGTCTCAGTACAGCTCTACTCTCTCTTCCCCACAATTGTGTGTCTCTGTACAGCTCTACTCTCTCTACACCCACGATTGTGTCTCAGTACAGCTCTACTCTCTACACCCACGATTGTGTCTCAGTACAGCTCTACTCTCTCTACACCCACGACTGTGTGTCCCAGTACAGCTCAATTCCCTACACACATGAATGTGTGTCTCAGTACAGCTCTAGTCCCTACACCCACGACTGTGTGTCTCAGTACAGCTCTATTCTGCCCATACCCATGATTGCGTGTCTCAGTACAGTTCTACTCTCTACACCCACGATTGTGTCAGTACAGCTTAACTCCTTACACCCATGATTGTGTGTCTCAGTACAGCTCTACTCTCTACACCCACGATTGTGTGTCTCACTACAGCTCTACTCTCTCTGCACCCACAATTGTGTCTCAGTACAGCTCTACTCTCTCTATACCCATGATTGTGTGACTCAGTACAGCTCTACTCTCTCTACACCCACGATTGTGTGTCTCAGTACAGCTCTACTCACTCCACACCCACAATTGTGTCTCAGTACAGCTCTACTCTGACCACACCCATGATTGTTTGTCTCAGTGCAGCTCTACTCTCTCTACACCTATGTCTGTGTGTCTCAGTACAGCTCTACTCTGCCCACACCCATGATTGTGTGTTTCTATACAGCTCTACTCCCTACACCCACGATTGTGTGTCTCCCTACAGCTCTGCTCTCTCTATACCCATGATTGTGTGTCTCAGTACAGCTCTACTCTCTCTACACCCATGACTGTGTGTCTCAGTACACCTCTACTCTGCCCACACCCATGATTGTGTCTCAGTACAGCTCTACTCTCTACACCCACGATTGTGTGTCTCAGTACAGCTCTACTCTCTCTACACACACGATTGTGTCTCAGTACAGCTCTACTCTCTACACCCACGATTGTGTCTCAGTACAGCTCTACTCTCACTACACCCATGATTGTGTGTCTCAGTACAGTTCTACTCTCTACACCCACGATTGTGTCAGTACAGCTCTACTCCCTACACCCATGATTGTGTGTCTCAGTACAGCTCTACTCTCTACACCCACGATTGTGTCTCAGTACAGCTCTACTCTCTACACCCACGATTGTGTCAGTACAGCTCTACTCCCTACACCCATGATTGTGTGTCTCAGTACAGCTCTACTCTCTACACCCACGATTGTGTGTCTCACTACAGCTCTACTCTCTCTGCACCCACAATTGTGTCTCAGTACAGCTCTACTCTCTACACCCACGATTGTGTGTTTCACTACAGCTCTACTCTCTCTATTCCCAGGATTGTGTGACTCAGTACAGCTCTACTTTCACTACACCCATGATTGTGTGTCTCAGTACAGCTCTACTCTCTCTACACCCACGATTGTGTCTCAGTGCAGCTCTACTCTCTCTACACCCACGATTGTGTGTCTCAGTACAGTTCTACTCTCTAAACCCACGATTGTGTCAGTACAGCTCTACTCCCTACACCCATGATTGTGTGTCTCAGTACAGCTCTACTCTCTACACCCACGATTGTGTGTCTCACTACAGCTCTACTCTCTCTGCACCCACAATTGTGTCTCAGTACAGCTCTACTCTCTCTATACACATGATTGTGTGTCTCAGTACTGCTCTACTCCCTACAACCACGATTGTGTTTCTCAGTACAGCTCTACTCTTTCTGCACCCACGATTGTGTGTCTCAGAACAGCTCTATTCCCTACACACATGATTGTGTGTCTCAGTACAGCTCTAGTCCCTACACCCACGACTGTGTGTCTCAGTACAGCTCTATTCTGCCCATACCCATGATTGTGTGTCTCAGTACAGCTCTACTCTCTACAACCACGATTGTGTGTCTCAGTACAGCTCTGCTCTCTCTACACCCAAGATTGTGTCTCAGTACAGCTCTACTCTCTACACCCACGACTGTGTGTTTCAGTACAGCTCTACTCTCTCTATACCCATGATTGTGTGACTCAGTACAGCTCTACTCTCACTACACCCATGATTGTGTGTCTCAGTACAGCTCTACTCTCTCTACACCCACGATTGTGTGTCTCACTACAGCTCTACTCTCACTGCACCCACAATTGTGTCTCAGTACAGATCTACTCTCTACACCCACGATTGTGTGTTTCAGTACAGCTCTACTCTCTCTATACCCATGACTGTGTGACTCAGTACAGCTCTACTCTCACTACACCCATGATTGTGTGTCTCAGTACAGCTCTACTCTCTCTACACCCACGATTGTGTCAGTACAGCTCTACTCCCTACACCCATGATTGTGTTTCTCAGTACAGCTCTACTCTCTACACCCACGATTGTGTGTCTCACTACAGCTCTACTCTCTCTGCACCCTCAATTGTGTCTCAGTACAGCTCTACTCTCTCTATACACATGATTGTGTGTCTCAGTACAGCTCTACTCTGCCCACACCAATGATTGTGTCTCAGTACAGCTCTACTCTCTACACCCACGATTGTGTGTCTCAGTACAGCTCTACTCTCTCTTCCCCAGAATTGTGTGTCTCTGTACAGCTCTACTCTCTCTGCACCCACGATTGTGTCTCAGTACAGCTCTACTCTCTACACCCACGATTGTGTCTCAGTACAGCTCTACTCTCTCTACACCCACGACTGTGTGTCCCAGTACAGCTCAATTCCCTACACACATGAATGTGTGTCTCAGTACAGCTCTAGTCCCTACACCCACGACTGTGTGTCTCAGTACAGCTCTACACTGACCACACAGATGATTGTGTGTCTCAGTACAGCTCTACTCCCTACAGCCACGATTGTGTGTCTAAGTACACCTATACTCTCTACACACACGATTGTGTGTCTCAGTACAGCTCTACTCTCTACACCCACGATTGTGTCAGTACAGCTCTACTCCCTACACCCATGATTGTGTGTCTCAGTACAGCTCTACTCTCTACACCCACGATTGTGTCTCAGTACAGTTCTACTCTCTACACCCACGATTGTGTCAGTACAGCTCTACTCCCTACACCCATGATTGTGTGTCTCAGTACAGCTCTACTCTCTACACCCACGATTGTGTGTCTCACTACAGCTCTACTCTCTCTGCACCCACAATTGTGTCTCAGTACAGCTCTACTCTCTACACCCACGATTGTGTGTTTCAGTACAGCTCTACTCTCTCTATACCCATGATTGTGTGACTCAGTACAGCTCTACTTTCACTACACCCATGATTGTGTGTCTCAGTACAGCTCTACTCTCTCTACACCCACGATTGTGTGTCTCAGTACAGCTCTACTCTCTACACCCACGATTGTGTCAGTACAGCTCTACTCCCTACACCCATGATTGTGTGTCTCAGTACAGCTCTACTCTCTACACCCACGATTGTGTGTCTCAGTACAGCTCTACTCTCTCTACCCCCACAATTGTGTGTCTCTGTACAGCTCTACTCTCTCTACACCCACGATTGTGTCTCAGTACAGCTCTACTCTCTACACCCACGATTGTGTCTCAGTACAGCTCTACTCTCACAACACCCATGATTGTGTGTCTCAGTACAGTTCTACTCTCTACACCCACGATTGTGTCAGTACAGCTCTACTCCTTACACCCATGATTGTGTGTCTCAGTACAGCTCTACTCTCTACACCCACGATTGTGTGTCTCACTACAGCTCTACTCTCTCTGCCCCCACAATTGTGTCACAGTACAGCTCTACTCTCTCTATACCCATGATTGTGTGACTCAGTACAGCTCTACTCTCTCTACACCCACGATTGTGTGTCTCAGTACAGCTCTACTCACTCCACACCCACAATTGTGTCTCAGTACAGCTCTACTCTGACCACACCCATGATTGTTTGTCTCAGTGCAGCTCTACTCTCTCTACACCTATGTCTGTGTGTCTCAGTACAGCTCTACTCTGCCCACACCCATGATTGTGTGTTTCTATACAGCTCTACTCCCTACACCCACGATTGTGTGTCTCCCTACAGCTCTGCTCTCTCTATAGCCATGATTGTGTGTCTCAGTACAGCTCTACTCTCTCTACACCGATGACTGTGTGTCTCAGTACACCTCTACTCTGCCCACACCCATGATTGTATCTCAGTACAGCTCTACTCTCTACACCCACGATTGTGTGTCTCAGTACAGCTCTACTCTCTCTACACCCACGATTGTGTCTCAGTACAGCTCTACTCTCTACACCCACGATTGTGTCTCAGTACAGCTCTACTCTCACTACACCCATGATTGTGTGTCTCAGTACAGTTCTACTCTCTACACCCACGATTGTGTCAGTACAGCTCTACTCCCTACACCCATGATTGCGTGTCTCAGTACAGCTCTACTCTCTACACCCACGATTGTGTCTCAGTACAGTTCTACTCTCTACACCCACGATTGTGTCAGTACAGCTCTACTCCCTACACCCATGATTGTGTGTCTCAGTACAGCTCTACTCTCTACACCCACGATTGTGTGTCTCACTACAGCTCTACTCTCTCTGCACCCACAATTGTGTCTCAGTACAGCTCTACTCTCTACACCCACGATTGTGTGTTTCAGTACAGCTCTACTCTCTCTATACCCATGATTGTGTGACTCAGTACAGCTCTACTTTCACTACACCCATGATTGTTTGTCTCAGTACAGCTCTACTCTCTCTACACCCACGATTGTGTGTCTCAGTACAGCTCTACTCTCTACACCCACGATTGTGTCAGTACAGCTCTACTCCCTACACCCATGATTGTGTGTCTCAGTACAGCTCTACTCTCTACACCCACGATTGTGTGTCTCAGTACAGCTCTACTCTCTCTACCCCCACAATTGTGTGTCTCTGTACAGCTCTACTCTCTCTACACCCACGATTGTGTCTCAGTACAGCTCTACTCTCTACACCCACGATTGTGTCTCAGTACAGCTCTACTCTCGCAACACCCATGATTGTGTGTCTCAGTACAGTTCTACTCTCTACACCCACGATTGTGTCAGTACAGCTCTACTCCTTACACCCATGATTGTGTGTCTCAGTACAGCTCTACTCTCTACACCCACGATTGTGTGTCTCACTACAGCCCTACTCTCTCTGCACCCACAATTGTGTCTCAGTACAGCTCTAATCTCTCTATACCCATGATTGTGTGACTCAGTACAGCTCTACTCTCTCTACACCCACGATTGTGTCTCAGTACAGCTCTACTCTCTCTACACCCACGATTGTGTGTCTCACTACAGCTCTACACTCTACACCCACGATTGTGTGTCTCAGTACAGCTCTACTCTTTCTGCACTCACGATTGTGTGTCCCAGTACAGCTCTATTCCCTACACAGATGATTGTGTGTCTCAGTACAGCTCTAGTCCCTACACCCACGACTGTGTGTCTCAGTACAGCTCTATTCTGCCCATACCCATGATTGTGTGTCTCAGTACAGCTCTACTCTCTCTACACCCACGATTGTGTCTCAGTGCAGCTCTACTCTCTCTACACCCACGATTGTGTGTCTCAGTACAGTTCTACTCTCTAAACCCACGATTGTGTCAGTACAGCTCTACTCCCTACACCCATGATTGAGTGTCTCAGTACAGCTCTACTCTCTACACCCACGATTGAGTGTCTCACTACAGCTCTACTCTCTCTGCACCCACAATTGTGTCTCAGTTCAGCTCTACTCTCTCTATACACATGATTGTGTGTCTCAGTACTGCTCTACTCCCTACAACCACGATTGTGTTTCTCAGTACAGCTCTACTCTTTCTGCACCCACGATTGTGTGTCTCAGAACAGCTCTATTCCCTACACACATGATTGTGTGTCTCAGTACAGCTCTAGTCCCTACACCCACGACTGTGTGTCTCAGTACAGCTCTATTCTGCCCATACCCATGATTGTGTGTCTCAGTACAGCTCTACTCTCTACAACCACGATTGTGTGTCTCAGTACAGCTCTGCTCTCTCTACACCCAAGATTGTGTCTCAGTACAGCTCTACTCTCTCTATACCCATGATTGTGTGACTCAGTACAGCTCTACTCTCACTACACCCATGATTGTGTGCCTCAGTACAGCTCTACTCTCTCTACACCCACGATTCTGTGTCTCAGTACAGTTCTACTCTCTACACCCACGATTGTGTCAGTACAGCTCTACTCCTTACACCCATGATTGTGTGTCTCAGTACAGCTCTACTCTCTACACCCACGATTGTGTGTCTCACTACAGCCCTACTCTCTCTGCACCCACAATTGTGTCTCAGTGCAGCTCTAATCTCTCTATACCCATGATTGTGTGACTCAGTACAGCTCTACTCTCTCTACACCCACGATTGTGTCTCAGTACAGCTCTACTCTCTCTACACCCACGATTGTGTGTCTCACTACAGCTCTACACTCTACACCCACGATTGTGTGTCTCAGTACAGCTCTACTCTTTCTGCACTCACGATTGTGTGTCCCAGTACAGCTCTATTCCCTACACAGATGATTGTGTGTCTCAGTACAGCTCTAGTCCCTACACCCACGACTGTGTGTCTCAGTACAGCTCTATTCTGCCCATACCCATGATTGTGTGTCTCAGTACAGCTCTACTCTCTCTACACCCACGATTGTGTCTCAGTGCAGCTCTACTCTCTCTACACCCACGATTGTGTGTCTCAGTACAGTTCTACTCTCTAAACCCACGATTGTGTCAGTACAGCTCTACTCCCTACACCCATGATTGAGTGTCTCAGTACAGCTCTACTCTCTACACCCACGATTGAGTGTCTCACTACAGCTCTACTCTCTCTGCACCCACAATTGTGTCTCAGTACAGCTCTACTCTCTCTATACACATGATTGTGTGTCTCAGTACTGCTCTACTCCCTACAACCACGATTGTGTTTCTCAGTACAGCTCTACTCTTTCTGCACCCACGATTGTGTGTCTCAGAACAGCTCTATTCCCTACACACATGATTGTGTGTCTCAGTACAGCTCTAGTCCCTACACCCACGACTGTGTGTCTCAGTACAGCTCTATTCTGCCCATACCCATGATTGTGTGTCTCAGTACAGCTCTACTCTCTACAACCACGATTGTGTGTCTCACTACAGCCCTACTCTCTCTGCACCCACAATTGTGTCTCAGTGCAGCTCTAATCTCTCTATACCCATGATTGTGTGACTCAGTACAGCTCTACTCTCACTACACCCATGATTGTGTGCCTCAGTACAGCTCTACTCTCTCTACACCCACGATTCTGTGTCTCAGTACAGTTCTACTCTCTACACGCACGATTGTGTCAGTACAGCTCTACTCCCTACACCCATGATTGTGTGTCTCAGTACAGCTCTACTCTCTACACCCACGATTGTGTGTCTCACTACAGCTCTACTCTCACTGCACCCACAATTGTGTCTCAGTACAGATCTACACTCTACACCCACGATTGTGTGTTTCAGTACAGCTCTACTCTCTCTATACCCATGACTGTGTGACTCAGTACAGCTCTACTCTCACTACACCCATGATTGTGTGTCTCAGTACAGCTCTACTCTCTCTACACCCACGATTGTGTCAGTACAGCTCTACTCCCTACACCCATGATTGTGTTTCTCAGTACAGCTCTACTCTCTACACCCACGATTGTGTGTCTCACTACAGCTCTACTCTCTCTGCACCCACAATTGTGTCTCAGTACAGCTCTACTCTCTCTATACACATGATTGTGTGTCTCAGTACAGCTCTACTCTGCCCACACCAATGATTGTGTCTCAGTACAGCTCTACTCTCTACACCCACGATTGTGTGTCTCAGTACAGCTCTACTCTCTCTTCCCCACAATTGTGTGTCTCTGTACAGCTCTACTCTCTCTACACCCACGATTGTGTCTCAGTACAGCTCTACTCTCTACACCCACGATTGTGTCTCAGTACAGCTCTACTCTCTCTACACCCACGACTGTGTGTCCCAGTACAGCTCAATTCCCTACACACATGAATGTGTGTCTCAGTACAGCTCTAGTCCCTACACCCACGACTGTGTGTCTCAGTACAGCTCTACACTGACCACACACATGATTGTGTGTCTCAGTACAGCTCTACTCCCTACACCCACGATTGTGTGTCTAAGTACACCTATACTCTCTACACACACGATTGTGTGTCTCAGTACAGCACTACTCTCTCCACACCCACAATTGTGTCTCAGTACAGCTCTACTCTGACCACACCCATGATTGTTTGTCTCAGTGCAGCTCTACTCTCTCTACACCTATGTCTGTGTGTCTCAGTACAGCTCTACTCTACCCACACCCATGATTGTGTGTTTGTGTACAGCTCTACTCCCTACACCCACGATTGTGTGTCTCCCTACAGCTCTGCTGTCTCTATACCCATGATTGTGTGTCTCAGTACAGCTCTACTCTCTCTACACCCATGACTGTGTGTCTCAGTACACCTCTACTCTGCCCACACCAATGATTGTGTCTCAGTACAGCTCTACTCTCTACACCCACGATTGTGTGTCTCAGTACAGCTCTACTCTCTCTACACCCACGATTGTGTCTCAGTACAGCTCTACTCTCTACACCCACGATTGTGTCTCAGTACAGCTCTACTCTCACTACAACCATGATTGTGTGTCTCAGTACAGCTCTACTCTCTACACCCACGATTGTGTCTCAGTACAGCTCTACTCTCTACACCCACGATTGTGTGTTTCAGTACAGCTCTACTCTCTCTATACCCATGATTGTGTGACTCAGTACAGCTCTACTCTCACTACACCCATGATTGTGTGTCTGAGTGCAGCTCTACTCTCTCTACACCCACGATTGTGTGTCTCAGTACAGTTCTACTCTCTACACCCACGATTGTGTCAATACAGCTCTACTCCCTACACCCATGATTGTGTGTCTCAGTACAGCTCTACTCTCTACACCCACGATTGTGTGTCTCAGTACAGCTCTACTCTCTACACCCACGATTGTGTGTCTCTGTACAGCTCCACTCTCTACACCCACGATTGTGTGTCTCAGTACAGCTCCACTCTCTCTACACCCACGATTGTGTGTCTCAGTACAGCAGTACTCTCTACACCCACGATTGTGTCAGTACAGCTCTACTCCCTACACCTATGATTGTGTTTCTCAGTACAGCTCTACTCTCTACACCCACGATTGTGTGTCTCACTACAGCTCTACTCTCTCTGCACCCACAATTGTGTCTCAGTACAGCTCTACTCTCTCTTCCCCACAATTGTGTGTCTCTGTACAGCTCTACTCTCTCTACACCCACGATTGTGTCTCAGTACAGCTCTACTCTCTACACCTACGATTGTGTCTCAGTACAGCTCTACTCTCTCTACACCCACGACTGTGTGTCCCAGTACAGCTCAATTCCCTACACACATGAATGTGTGTCTCAGTACAGCTCTAGTCCCTACACCCACGACAGTGTGTCACAGTACAGCTCTATTCTGCCCATACCCATGATTGTGTGTCTCAGTATAGTTCTACTCTCTACACCCACGATTGTGTCAGTACAGCTCTACTCCCTACACCCATGATTGTGTTTCTCAGTACAGCTCTACTCTCTACACCCACGATTGTGTGTCTCACTACAGCTCTACTCTCTCTGCACCCACAATTGTGTCTCAGTACAGCACTACTCTCTCTATACACATGATTGTGTGTCTCAGTACAGCTCTACTCTGCCCACACCAATGATTGTGTCTCAGTACAGCTCTACTCTCTACACCCACGATTGTGTGTCTCAGTACAGCTCTACTCTCTCTTCCCCACAATTGTGTGTCTCTGTACAGCTCTACTCTCTCTACACCCACGATTGTGTCTCAGTACAGCTCTACTCTCTACACCCACGATTGTGTCTCAGTACAGCTCTACTCTCTCTACACCCACGACTGTGTGTCCCAGTACAGCTCAATTCCCTACACACATGAATGTGTGTCTCAGTACAGCTCTAGTCCCTACACCCACGACTGTGTGTCTCAGTACAGCTCTACACTGACCACACACATGATTGTGTGTCTCAGTACAGCTCTACTCCCTACACCCACGATTGTGTGTCTAAGTACACCTATACTCTCTACACACACGATTGTGTGTCTCAGTACAGCTCTACTCTCTCCACACCCACAATTGTGTCTCAGTACAGCTCTACTCTGACCACACCCATGATTGTTTGTCTCAGTGCAGCTCTACTCTCTCTACACCTATGTCTGTGTGTCTCAGTATAGCTCTACTCTACCCACACCCATGATTGTGTGTTTGTGTACAGCTCTACTCCCTACACCCACGATTGTGTGTCTCCCTACAGCTCTGCTGTCTCTATACCCATGATTGTGTGTCTCAGTACAGCTCTACTCTCTCTACACCCATGACTGTGTGTCTCAGTACACCTCTACTCTGCCCACACCAATGATTGTGTCTCAGTACAGCTCTACTCACTACACCCACGATTGTGTGTCTCAGTACAGCTCTACTCTCTCTACACCCACGATTGTGTCTCAGTACAGCTTTACTCTCTACACCCACGATTGTGTCTCAGTACAGCTCTACTCTCACTACACCCATGATTGTGTGTCTCAGTACAGTTCTACTCTCTACACCCACGATTGTGTCAGTACAGCTCTACTCCCTACACCCATGATTGTGTGTCTCAGTACAGCTCTACTCTCTACACCCACGATTGTGTCTCAGTACAGCTCTACTCTCTACACCCACGATTGTGTGTTTCAGTACAGCTCTACTCTCTCTATACCCATGATTGTGTGACTCAGTACAGCTCTACTCTCACTACACCCATGATTGTGTGTCTCAGTGCAGCTCTACTCTCTCTACACCCACGATTGTGTGTCTCAGTACAGTTCTACTCTCTACACCCACGATTGTGTCAGTACAGCTCTACTCCCTACACCCATGATTGTGTGTCTCAGTACAGCTCTACTCTCTACACCCACGATTGTGTGTCTCAGTACAGCTCTACTCTCTACACCCACGATTGTGTGTCTCTGTACAGCTCCACTCTCTACACCCACGATTGTGTGTCTCAGTACAGCTCTACTCTCTACACCCACGATTGTGTGTCTCTGTACAGCTCCACTCTCTACACCCACGATTGTGTGTCTCAGTACAGCTCCACTCTCTCTACACCCACGATTGTGTCAGTACAGCTCTACTCTCTCTATACACATGATTGTGTGTCTCAGTACAGCTCTACTCTCTACACCCACGTTTGTGTGTCTCACTACAGCTCTACACTCTACACCCACGATTGTGTGTCTCAGTACAGCTCTACTCTCTCTATACACATGATTGTGTGTGTCAGTACAGCGCTACTCCCTACAACCACGATTGTGTGTCTCAGTACAGCTCTACTCTTTCTGCACCCACGATTGTGTGTCCCAGTACAGCTCTATTCCCTACACACATGATTGTGTGTCTCAGTACAGCTCTACTGTCTCTACCCCCACGATTGTGTGTCTCAGTACAGTTCTACTCTCTACACCCACGATTGTGTCAGTGCAGCTCTACTCCCTACACCCATGATTGTGTGTCTCAGTACAGCTCTACTCTCTACACCCACGATTGTGTGTCTCAGTACAGCTCTACTCTCTACAACCACGATTGTGTGTCTCAGTACAGCTCTACTCTCGACACCCACGATTGTGTGTCTCAGTAGAGCTCTACTCTCTCTACACCCACGATTGTGTGTCTCAGTACAGCTCTACTCTCTACTCCCACGATTGTGTGTCTCACTACAGCTCTACTCTCTCTACACCCACGATTGTGTGTCTCAGTACAGCTCTACTCTCTACACCCACGATTGTGTGTCTCAGTACACCTATACTCTCTACACCCACGATTCTGTGTCTCTGTACAGCTCCACTCTCTACACCCACGATTGTGTGTCTCAGTACAGCTCCACTCTCTCTACACCCACGATTGTGTGTCTCAGTACAGCTCTACTCTCTACACCCACGATTGTGTGTCTCAGTACAGCTCTACTCTCTACAACCACGATTGTGTGTCTCAGTACAGCTCTACTCTCTACACCCACGATTGTGTGTCTCTGTACAGCTCCACTCTCTACACCCACGATTGTGTGTCTCAGTACAGCTCCACTCTCTCTACACCCACGATTGTGTGTCTCAGTACAGCTCTACACTCTACAACCACGATTCTGTGTCTCAGTACAGCTCTACTCTCTACACCCACGATTGTGTCAGTACAGCTCTACTCCCTACACCCATGATTGTGTGTCTCAGTACAGCTCTACTCACTACACCCACGATTGTGTGTCTCACTACAGCTCTACACTCTACACCCACGATTGTGTGTCTCAGTACAGCTCTACTCTCTCTATACACATGATTGTGTGTGTCAGTACAGCTCTACTCCCTACAACCACGATTGTGTGTCTCAGTACAGCTCTACTCTTTCTGCACCCACGATTGTGTGTCCCAGTACAGCTCTATTCCCTACACACATGATTGTGTGTCTCAGTACAGCTCTAGTTCCTACACCCACGACTGTGTGTCTGAGTACAGCTCTATTCTGCCCATACCCATGATTGTGTGTCTCAGTACAGCTGTACTCCCTACACCCACGATTGTGTGTCTCAGTACAGGTCTACTCTCTCTACACCCATGATTGTGTCTCAGTACAGCTCTACTCTCTACACCCACGATTGTGTGTCTCAGTACAGCTCTACTCTCTCTATACCCATGATTGTGTGACTCAGTACAGCTCTACTCTCTCTATACCCATGATTGTGTGTCTCAGTACAGCTCTACTCTCTCTACCCACACGATTGTGTCTCAGTACAGCTCCAGTCTCTACACCCACGATTGTGTGTCTCAGTACAGCTCCACTCTCTCTACACCCACGATTGTGTGTCTCAGTACAGCTCTACTCTCTACACCCACGATTGTGTGTCTCAGTACAGCTCTACTCTCTACAACCACGATTGTGTGTCTCAGTACAGCTCTACTCTCTACACCCACGATTGTGTGTCTCTGTACAGCTCCACTCTCTACACCCACGATTGTGTGACTCAGTACAGCTCCACTCTCTCTACACCCACGATTGTGTGTCTCAGTACAGCTCTACACTCTACACCCACGATTGTGTGTCTCAGTACAGCTCTGCTCTCTACACCCACGATTGTGTCAGTACAGCTCTACTCTCTCTATACACATGATTGTGTGTCTCAGTACAGCTCTACTCTCTACACCCAGGATTGTGTGTCTCACTACTGCTCTACACTCTACACCCACGACTGTGTGTCTCAGTACAGCTCTACTCTCTCTATACACATGATTGTGTGTGTCAGTACAGCTCTACTCCCGACAACCACGATTGTGTGTCTCAGTACAGCTCTACTCTTTCTGCACCCACGATTGTGTGTCCCAGTACAGCTCTATTCCCTACACACATGATTGTGTGTCTCAGTACAGCTCTAGTCCCTACACCCACGACTGTGTGTCTGAGTACAGCTCTATTCTGCCCATACCCATGATTGTGTGTCTCAGTACAGCTGTACTCCCTACACCCACGATTGTGTGTCTCAGTACAGGTCTACTCTCTCTACACCCATGATTGTGTCTCAGTACAGCTCTACACTATCTACACCCACGATTGTGTGTCTCAGTACAGCTCTACTCTCTCTACACCCACGTTTGTGTGTCTCAGTACAGCTCTACCCCCTCTACACCCACGACTGTTTGTCTCTGTACAGCTCTACTCTCTACACCCACGATTGTGTGTCTCAGTACAGCTCTACTCTCTACAC
The DNA here is from genome assembly GCF_030144855.1 of Hypanus sabinus. NCBI lineage: Eukaryota > Metazoa > Chordata > Chondrichthyes > Myliobatiformes > Dasyatidae > Hypanus > Hypanus sabinus. The sequence goes on along the minus strand of NC_082715.1, from coordinate 157,780,912 downwards.
CCACGATTGTGTGTCTCTGTATAGCTCCACTCTCTACACCCACGATTGTGTGTCTCAGTACAGCTCCACTCTCTCTGCACCCACGATTGTGTGTCTCAGTACAGCAGTACTCTCTACACCCACGATTGTGTGTCTCAGTACAGCTCTACTCCCTACACCCACGATTGTGTGTCGAAGTACACCTATACTCTCTACACCCACGATTCTGTGTCTCTGTACAGCTCCACTCTCTACATCCACGATTGTGTGTCTCAGTACAGCTCCACTCTCTCTACACCCATGATTGTGTGTCTCAGTACAGCTCTACTCTCTACACCCACGATTGTGTGTCTCTGTACAGCTCCACTCTCTACACCCACGATTGTGTGTCTCAGTACAGCTCCACTCTCTCTACACCCACGATTGTGTCAGTACAGCTCTACTCTCTCTATACACATGATTGTGAGTCTCAGTACAGCTCTACTCTCTACACCCACGTTTGTGTGTCTCACTACAGCTCTACACTCTACACCCACGATTGTGTGTCTCAGTACAGCTCTACTCTCTCTATACACATGATTGTGTGTGTCAGTACAGCTCTACTCCCTACAACCACGATTGTGTGTCTCAGTACAGCTCTACTCTTTCTGCACCCACGATTGTGTGTCCCAGTACAGCTCTATTCCCTACACACATGATTGTGTGTCTCAGTACAGCTCTACTGTCTCTACCCCCACGATTGTGTGTCTCAGTACAGTTCTACTCTCTACACCCACGATTGTGTCAGTGCAGCTCTACTCCCTACACCCATGATTGTGTGTCTCAGTACAGCTCTACTCTCTACACCCACGATTGTGTGTCTCAGTACAGCTCTACTCTCTACAACCACGATTGTGTGTCTCAGTACAGCTCTACTCTCTACACCCACTATTGTGTGTCTGAGTACAGCTCTATTCTGCCCATACCCATGATTGTGTGTCTCAGTACAGCTGTACTCCCTACACCCACGATTGTGTGTCTCAGTACAGGTCTACTCTCTCTACACCCATGATTGTGTCTCAGTTCAGCTCTACTCTCTACACCCACGATTGTGTGTCTCAGTACAGCTCTACTCTCTCTATACCCATGATTGTGTGACTCAGTACAGCTCAACTCTCTCTATACCCATGATTGTGTGTCTCAGTACAGCTCTACTCTCTCTACCCACACGATTGTGTGTCTCAGTACAGCTCCACTCTCTACACCCACGATTGTGTGTCTCAGTACAGCTCCACTCTCTCTACACCCACGATTGTGTGTCTCAGTACAGCTCTACTCTCTACACCCACGATTGTGTGTCTCAGTACAGCTCTACTCTCTACAACCACGATTGTGTGTCTCAGTACAGCTCTACTCTCTACACCCACGATTGTGTGTTTCTGTACAGCTCCACTCTCTACACCCACGATTGTGTGTCTCAGTACAGCTCCACTCTCTCTACACCCACGATTGTGTGTCTCAGTACAGCTCTACACTCTACACCCACGATTGTGTGCCTCAGTACAGCTCTACTCTCTACACCCACGATTGTGTCAGCACAGCTCTACTCTCTTTATACACATGATTGTGTGTCTCAGTACAGCTCTACTCTCTACACCCACGATTGTGTGTCTCACTACAGCTCTACACTCTACACCCACGATTGTGTGTCTCAGTACAGCTCTACTCTCTCTATGCACATGATTGTGTGTGTCAGTACAGCTCTACTCCCTACAACCACGATTGTGTGTCTCAGTACAACTCTACTCTTTCTGCACCCACGATTGTGTGTCCCAGTACAGCTCTATTCCCTACACACATGATTGTGTGTCTCAGTACAGCTCGAGTCCCTACACCCACGACTGTGTGTCTGAGTACAGCTCTATTCTGCCCATACCCATGATTGTGTGTCTCAGTACAGCTGTACTCCCTACACCCACGATTGTGTGTCTCAGTACAGGTCTACTCTCTCTACACCCATGATTGTGTCTCAGTACAGCTCTACATTATCTACACCCACGATTGTGTGTCTCAGTACAGCTCTACTCTCTCTACACCCACGTTTGTGTGTCTCAGTACAGCTCTACCCCCTCTACACCCACGACTGTTTGTCTCTGTACAGCTCTACTCTCTACACCCACGATTGTGTGTCTCAGTACAGCTCTACTCTCTACACCCACTATTGTGTGTCACTGTACAGCTCCACTCTCTACACCCACGATTGTGTGTCTCAGTACAGCTCCACTCTCTCTGCACCCACGATTGTGTGTCTCAGTACAGCAGTACTCTCTACACCCACGATTGTGTGTCTCAGTACAGCTCTACTCCCTACACCCACGATTGTGTGTCGAAGTACACCTATACTCTCTACACCCACGATTCTGTGTCTCTGTACAGCTCCACTCTCTACATCCACGATTGTGTGTCTCAGTACAGCTCCACTCTCTCTACACCCATGATTGTGTGTCTCAGTACAGCTCTACTCTCTACACCCACGATTGTGTGTCTCAGTACAGCTCTACTCTCTACAACCACGATTGTGTGTCTCAGTACAGCTCTACTCTCTACACCCACGATTGTGTGTCTCTGTACAGCTCCACTCTCTACACCCACGATTGTGTGTCTCAGTACAGCTCCACTCTCTCTACACCCACGATTGTGTCAGTACAGCTCTACTCTCTCTATACACATGATTGTGTGTCTCAGTACAGCTCCACTCTCTCTACACCCACGATTGTGTCAGTACAGCTCTACTCTCTCTATACACATGATTGTGTGTCTCAGTACAGCTCTACTCTCTACACCCACGTTTGTGTGTCTCACTACAGCTCTACACTCTACACCCACGATTGTGTGTCTCAGTACAGCTCTACTCTCTCTATACACATGATTGTGTGTGTCAGTACAGCTCTACTCCCTACAACCACGATTGTGTGTCTCAGTACAGCTCTACTCTTTCTGCACCCACGATTGTGTGTCCCAGTACAGCTCTATTCCCTACACACATGATTGTGTGTCTCAGTACAGCTCTACTGTCTCTACCCCCACGATTGTGTGTCTCAGTACAGTTCTACTCTCTACACCCACGATTGTGTCAGTGCAGCTCTACTCCCTACACCCATGATTGTGTGTCTCAGTACAGCTCTACTCTCTACACCCACGATTGTGTGTCTCAGTACAGCTCTACTCTCTACAACCACGATTGTGTGTCTCAGTACAGCTCTACTCTCTACACCCACGATTGTGTGTCTGAGTACAGCTGTATTCTGCCCATACCCATGATTGTGTGTCTCAGTACAGCTGTACTCCCTACACCCACGATTGTGTGTCTCAGTACAGGTCTACTCTCTGTACACCCATGATTGTGTCTCAGTACAGCTCTACTCTCTACACCCACGATTGTGTGTCTCAGTACAGCTCTACTCTCTCTATACCCATGATTGTGTGACTCAGTACAGCTCTACTCTCTCTATACCCATGATTGTGTGTCTCAGTACAGCTCTACTCTCTCTACCCACACGATTGTGTGTCTCAGTACAGCTCCACTCTCTACACCCACGATTGTGTGTCTCAGTACAGCTCCACTCTCTCTACACCCACGATTGTGTGTCTCAGTACAGCTCTACTCTCTACACCCACGATTGTGTGTCTCAGTACAGCTCTACTCTCTACAACACGATTGTGTGTCTCAGTACAGCTCTACTCTCTACACCCACGATTGTGTGTCTCTGTACAGCTCCACTCTCTACACCCACGATTGTGTGTCTCAGTACAGCTCCACTCTCTCTACACCCACGATTGTGTGTCTCAGTACAGCTCTACACTCTACACCCACGATTGTGTGTCTCAGTACAGCTCTACTCTCTACACCCACGATTGTGTCAGTACAGCTCTACTCTCTCTATACACATGATTGTGTGTCTCAGTACAGCTCTACTCTCTACACCCACGATTGTGTGTCTCACTACAGCTCTACACTCTACACCCACGATTGTGTGTCTCAGTACAGCTCTACTCTCTCTATACACATGATTGTGTGTGTCAGTACAGCTCTACTCCCTACAACCACGATTGTGTGTCTCTGTACAACTCTACTCTTTCTGCACCCACGATTGTGTGTCCCAGTACAGCTCTATTCCCTACACACATGATTGTGTGTCTCAGTACAGCTCTAGTCCCTACACCCACGACTGTGTGTCTGAGTACAGCTCTATTCTGCCCATACCCATGATTGTGTGTCTCAGTACAGCTGTACTCCCTACACCCACGATTGTGTGTCTCAGTACAGGTCTACTCTCTCTACACCCATGATTGTGTCTCAGTACAGCTCTACTCTCTACACCCACGATTGTGTGTCTCAGTACAGCTCTACTCTCTCTATACCCATGATTGTGTGACTCAGTACAGCTCTACTCTCTCTATACCCATGATTGTGTGTCTCAGTACAGCTCTACTCTCTCTACCCCCACGATTGTGTGTCTCAGTACAGTTCTACTCTCTACACCCACGATTGTGTCAGTACAGCTCTACTCCCTACACCCATGATTGTGTGTCTCAGTACAGCTCTACTCTCTCTATACCAATGATTGTGTGTCTCAGTACAGCTCTACTCTCTCTACACCCACGATTGTTTGTCTCAGTACAGTTCTACTCTCTACACCCACGATTGTGTCAGTACAGCTCTACTCCCTACACCCATGATTGTGTGTCTCAGTACAGCTGTACTCCCTACACCCACGATTGTGTGTCTCAGTACAGCTCTACTCTCTCTACACCCATGATTGTGTCTCAGTACAGCTCTACACTATCTACACCCACGATTGTGTGTCTCAGTACAGCTCTACTCTCTCTACACCCACGATTATATCTCAGTACAGCTCTACTCTCTCCACACCCACAATTGTGTCTCACTACAGCTCTACTCTGACCACACCTATGATTGTGTGTCTCAGTACAGCTCTACTCTCTCTACACCTATGTCTGTGTGTCTCAGTACAGCTCTACACTGACCACACACATGATTGTGTGTCTCAGCACAGCTCTACTCTATCTACACCCACAATTGTGTCACCGTACAGCTCTACTCTGACCACACCCATGATTGTGTGTTTCAGTACAGCTCTACTCCCTACACCCACGATTGTGTGTCTCAGTACAGCTCTGCTCTCTCTACACCCATGCTTGTGTGTCTCAGTACAGCTCTACTCTCTCTACACCCATGACTGTGTGTCTCAGTACAGCTCTACTCTGCCCACACCAATGATTGTGTCTCAGTACAGCTCTGCTGTCTACACCCACGATTGTGTGTCTCAGTACAGCTCTAATCTCTCTACCCCCTCGATTGTGTGTCTCAGTACAGCCCTACTCTCTCTACAACCACGATTGTGTCTCAGTACAAGCTCTACTCTCTACACCCACGATTGTGTCTCAGTACAGCTCTACTCTCTCTACACCCACGTTTGTGTGTCTCAGTACAGCTCTACCCCCTCTACACCCACGACTGTTTGTCTCTGTACAGCTCTACTCTCTACACCCACGATTGTGTGTCTCAGTACAGCTCTACTCTCTACACCCACGATTGTGTGTCTCTGTACAGCTCCACTCTCTACACCCACGATTGTGTGTCTCAGTACAGCTCCACTCTCTCTACACCCACGATTGTGTGTCTCAGTACAGCAGTACTCTCTACACCCACGATTGTGTGTCTCAGTACAGCTCTACTCCCTACACCCACGATTGTGTGTCTAAGTACACCTATACTCTCTACACCCACGATTCTGTGTCTCTGTACATCTCCACTCTCTACACCCACGATTGTGTGTCTCAGTACAGCTCCACTCTCTCTACACCCATGATTGTGTGTCTCAGTGCAGCTCTACTCTCTACACCCACGATTGTGTGTCCCAGTACAGCTCTATTCCCTACAAACATGATTGTGTGTCTCAGTACAGCTCTACTGTCTCTACCCCCACGATTGTGTGTCTCAGTACAGTTCTACTCTCTACACCCACGATTGTGTCAGTACAGCTCTACTCCCTACACCCATGATTGTGTGTCTCAGTACAGCTCTACTCTCTACACCCACGATTGTGTGTCTCAGTACAGCTCTACTCTCTACAACCACGATTGTGTGTCTCAGTACAGCTCTACTCTCTACACCCACGATTGTGTGTCTCAGTACAGCTCCACTCTCTCTACACCCACGATTGTGTGTCTCAGTACAGCTCTACTCTCTCTACACCCCGATTGTGTGTCTCAGTACAGCTCTACTCACTCTATCCCCACGATTGTGTGTCTCAGTACAGTTCTACTCTCTCTACCCCCACAATTATGTTTCTCAGTACAGCTCTACTCTCTCCACACCCACAATTGTGTCTCAGTAGAGCTCTACTCTCTCTACTCCCACGATTGTGTGTCTCAGTACAGCTCTACTCTCTACACCCACGATTGTGTGTCTCAGTACAGCTCTACTCTCTCTACACCCACGATTGTGTGTCTCAGTACAGCTCTACTCTCTACTCCCACGATTGTGTGTCTCAGTACAGCTCTACTCTCTCTACACCCACGATTGTGTGTCTCAGTACAGCTCTACTCTCTACACCCACGATTGTGTGTCTCAGTACACCTATACTCTCTACACCCACGATTCGGTGTCTGGGTACAGCTCCACTCTCTACACCCACGATTGTGTGTCTCAGTACAGCTCCACTCTCTCTACACCCACGATTGTGTGTCTCAGTACAGCTCTACTCTCTACACCCACGATTGTGTGTCTCAGTACAGCTCTACTCTCTACAACCACGATTGTGTGTCTCAGTACAGCTCTACGCTCTACACCCACGATTGAGTGTCTCTGTACAGCTCCACTCTCGACACCCACGATTGTGTGTCTCAGTACAGCTCCACTCTCTCTACACCCACGATTGTGTGTCTCAGTACAGCTCTACTCTCTACACCCACGATTGTGTCAGTACAGCTCTACTCTCTCTATACACATGATTGTGTGTCTCAGTACAGCTCTACTCTCTACACCCACGGTTGTGTGTCTCACTACAGCTCTACACTCTACACCCACGATTGTGTGTCTCAGTACAGCTCTACTCTTTCTGCACCCACGATTGTGTGTCCCAGTACAGCTCTATTCCCTACACACATGATTGTGTGTCTCAGTACAGCTCTAGTCCCTACACCCACGACTGTGTGTCTGAGTACAGCTCTATTCTGCCCATACCCATGATTGTGTGTCTCAGTACAGCTGTACTCCCTACACCCACGATTGTGTGTCTCAGTACAGGTCTACTCTCTCTACACCCATGATTGTGTCTCAGTACAGCTCTACTCTCTACACCCACGATTGTGTGTCTCAGTACAGCTCTACTCTCTCTATACCCATGATTGTGTGACTCAGTACAGCTCTACTCTCTCTATACCCATGATTGTGTTTCTCAGTACAGCTCTACTCTCTCTACCCCCACGATTGTGTGTCTCAGTACAGTTCTACTCTCTACACCCACGATTGTGTCAGTACAGCTCTACTCCCTACACCCATGATTGTGTGTCTCAGTACAGCTCTACTCTCTCTATACCAATGATTGTGTGTCTCAGTACAGCTCTACTCTCTCTACACCCACGATTGTGTGTCTCAGTACAGTTCTACTCTCTACACCCACGATTGTGTCAGTACAGCTCTACTCCCTACACCCATGATTGTGTGTCTCAGTACAGCTCTACTCTCTACACCCACGATTGTGTCAGTACAGCTCTACTCCCTACACCCATGATTGTGTGTCTCAGTACAGCTCTATTCTCTACACCCATGATTGTGTGTCTCACTACAGCTCTACTCTCTCTTCACCCACAATTGTGTCTCAGTACAGCTCTACTCTCTCTATACACATGATTGTATGTCTCAGTACAGCTCTACTCCCTAGAACCACGATTGTGTGTCTCAGTACAGCTCTACTCTTTCTGCACCCACGATTATGTGTCTCAGAACAGCTCTACTCTCTACGCCCACGATTGTGTCTCAATACAGCTCTACTCTCTCTGCACCCATGATTGTGTCTCAGTACAGCTCTGCTTTCTACACCCACGATTGTGTGTCTCAGTACAGCTCTACTCCCTACACCCATGATTGTGTGTCTCAGTACAGCTCTAGTCTCTCTACACCCACGATTGTGTGTCTCAGTACAGTTCTACTCTCTCTACCCCCACAATTATGTTTCTCAGTACAGCTCTACTCTCTCCACTCCCACAATTGTGTCTCAGTAGAGCTCTACTCTCTCTACTCCCACGATTGTGTGTCTCAGTACAGCTCTACTCTCTACACCCACGATTGTGTGTCTCAGTACAGCTCTACTCTCTCTACACCCACGATTGTGTGTCTCAGTACAGCTCTACTCTCTACTCCCACGATTGTGTGTCTCAGTACAGCTCTACTCTCTCTACACCCACGATTGTGTGTCTCAGTACAGCTCTACTCTCTACACCCACGATTGTGTGTCTCAGTACACCTATACTCTCTACACCCACGATTCGGTGTCTCTGTACAGCTCCACTCTCTACACCCACGATTGTGTGTCTCAGTACAGCTCCACTCTCTCTACACCCACGATTGTGTGTCTCAGTACAGCTCTACTCTCTACACCCACGATTGTGTGTCTCAGTACAGCTCTACTCTCTACAACCACGATTGTGTGTCTCAGTACAGCTCTACGCTCTACACCCACGATTGAGTGTCTCTGTACAGCTCCACTCTCGACACCCACGATTGTGTGTCTCAGTACAGCTCCACTCTCTCTACACCCACGATTGTGTGTCTCAGTACAGCTCTACTCTCTACACCCACGATTGTGTCAGTACAGCTCTACTCTCTCTATACACATGATTGTGTGTCTCAGAACAGCTCTACTCTGTACACCCACGGTTGTGTGTCTCACTACAGCTCTACACTCTACACCCACGATTGTGTGTCTCAGTACAGCTCTACTCTTTCTGCACCCACGATTGTGTGTCCCAGTACAGCTCTATTCCCTACACACATGATTGTGTGTCTCAGTACAGCTCTAGTCCCTACACCCACGACTGTGTGTCTGAGTACAGCTCTATTCTGCCCATACCCATGATTGTGTGTTTCAGTACAACTGTACTCCCTACACCCACGATTGTGTGTCTCAGTACAGGTCTACTCTCTCTACACCCATGATTGTGTCTCAGTACAGCTCTGCTCTCTACACCCACGATTGTGTGTCTCAGTACAGCTCTACTCTCTCTATACCCATGATTGTGTGACTCAGTACAGCTCTACTCTCTCTATACCCATGATTGTGTTTCTCAGTACAGCTCTACTCTCTCTACCCCCACGATTGTGTGTCTCAGTACAGTTCTACTCTCTACACCCACGATTGTGTCAGTACAGCTCTACTCCCTACACCCATGATTGTGTGTCTCAGTACAGCTCTACTCTCTCTATACCAATGATTGTGTGTCTCAGTACAGCTCTACTCTCTCTACACCCACGATTGTGTGTCTCAGTACAGTTCTACTCTCTTCACCCACGATTGTGTCAGTACAGCTCTACTCCCTACACCCATGATTGTGTGTCTCAGTACAGCTCTACTCTCTACACCCACGATTGTGTCAGTACAGCTCTACTCCCTACACCCATGATTGTGTGTCTCAGTACAGCTCTATTCTCTACACCCATGATTGTGTGTCTCACTACAGCTCTACTCTCTCTTCACCCACAATTGTGTCTCAGTACAGCTCTACTCTCTCTATACACATGATTGTATGTCTCAGTACAGCTCTACTCCCTAGAACCACGATTGTGTGTCTCAGTACAGCTCTACTCTTTCTGCACCCACGATTACGTGTCTCAGAACAGCTCTATTCCCTACACACATGATTGTGTGTCTCAGTACAGCTCTAGTCCCTACACCCACGACTGTGTGTCTCAGTACAGCTCTATTCTGCCCATACCCATGATTGTGAGTCTCAGTACAGCTGTACTCCCTACACCCACGATTGTGTGTCTCAGTACAGCTCTACTCTCTCTACACCCATGATTGTGTCTCAGTACAGCTCTACTCTCTCTACACCCACGATTGTTTGTCTCAGTACAGTTCTACTCTCTACACCCACGATTGTGTCAGTACAGCTCTACTCCCTACACCCATGATTGTGTGTCTCAGTACAGCTGTACTCCCTACACCCACGATTGTGTGTCTCAGTACAGCTCTACTCTCTCTACACCCATGATTGTGTCTCAGTACAGCTCTACACTATCTACACCCACGATTGTGTGTCTCAGTACAGCTCTACTCTCTCTACACCCACGATTATATCTCAGTACAGCTCTACTCTCTCCACACCCACAATTGTGTCTCACTACAGCTCTACTCTGACCACACCTATGATTGTGTGTCTCAGTACAGCTCTACTCTCTCTACACCTATGTCTGTGTGTCTCAGTACAGCTCTACACTGACCACACACATGATTGTGTGTCTCAGCACAGCTCTACTCTATCTACACCCACAATTGTGTCACCGTACAGCTCTACTCTGACCACACCCATGATTGTCTGCCGCAGTACAGCTCTACTCTCTCTACACCTATGTCTGTGTGTCTCAGTACAGCTCTACTCTGCCCACACCCATGATTGTGTGTTTCAGTACAGCTCTACTCCCTACACCCACGATTGTGTGTCTCAGTACAGCTCTGCTCTCTCTACACCCATGCTTGTGTGTCTCAGTACAGCTCTACTCTCTCTACACCCATGACTGTGTGTCTCAGTACAGCTCTACTCTGCCCACACCAATGATTGTGTCTCAGTACAGCTCTGCTGTCTACACCCACGATTGTGTGTCTCAGTACAGCTCTAATCTCTCTACCCCCTCGATTGTGTGTCTCAGTACAGCCCTACTCTCTCTACAACCACGATTGTGTCTCAGTACAAGCTCTACTCTCTACACCCACGATTGTGTCTCAGTACAGCTCTACTCTCTCTACACCCACGTTTGTGTGTCTCAGTACAGCTCTACCCCCTCTACACCCACGACTGTTTGTCTCTGTACAGCTCTACTCTCTACACCCACGATTGTGTGTCTCAGTACAGCTCTACTCTCTACACCCACGATTGTGTGTCTCTGTACAGCTCCACTCTCTACACCCACGATTGTGTGTCTCAGTACAGCTCCACTCTCTCTACACCCACGATTGTGTGTCTCAGTACAGCAGTACTCTCTACACCCACGATTGTGTGTCTCAGTACAGCTCTACTCCCTACACCCACGATTGTGTGTCTAAGTACACCTATACTCTCTACACCCACGATTCTGTGTCTCTGTACATCTCCACTCTCTACACCCACGATTGTGTGTCTCAGTACAGCTCCACTCTCTCTACACCCATGATTGTGTGTCTCAGTGCAGCTCTACTCTCTACACCCACGATTGTGTGTCCCAGTACAGCTCTATTCCCTACAAACATGATTGTGTGTCTCAGTACAGCTCTACTGTCTCTACCCCCACGATTGTGTGTCTCAGTACAGTTCTACTCTCTACACCCACGATTGTGTCAGTACAGCTCTACTCCCTACACCCATGATTGTGTGTCTCAGTACAGCTCTACTCTCTACACCCACGATTGTGTGTCTCAGTACAGCTCTACTCTCTACAACCACGATTGTGTGTCTCAGTACAGCTCTACTCTCTACACCCACGATTGTGTGTCTCAGTACAGCTCCACTCTCTCTACACCCACGATTGTGTGTCTCAGTACAGCTCTACTCTCTCTACACCCCGATTGTGTGTCTCAGTACAGCTCTACTCACTCTATCCCCACGATTGTGTGTCTCAGTACAGTTCTACTCTCTCTACCCCCACAATTATGTTTCTCAGTACAGCTCTACTCTCTCCACACCCACAGTTGTGTCTCAGTAGAGCTCTACTCTCTCTACTCCCACGATTGTGTGTCTCAGTACAGCTCTACTCTCTACACCCACGATTGTGTGTCTCAGTACAGCTCTACTCTCTCTACACCCACGATTGTGTGTCTCAGTACAGCTCTACTCTCTACTCCCACGATTGTGTGTCTCAGTACAGCTCTACTCTCTCTACACCCACGATTGTGTGTCTCAGTACAGCTCTACTCTCTACACCCACGATTGTGTGTCTCAGTACACCTATACTCTCTACACCCACGATTCGGTGTCTGGGTACAGCTCCACTCTCTACACCCACGATTGTGTGTCTCAGTACAGCTCCACTCTCTCTACACCCACGATTGTGTGTCTCAGTACAGCTCTACTCTCTACACCCACGATTGTGTGTCTCAGTACAGCTCTACTCTCTACAACCACGATTGTGTGTCTCAGTACAGCTCTACGCTCTACACCCACGATTGAGTGTCTCTGTACAGCTCCACTCTCGACACCCACGATTGTGTGTCTCAGTACAGCTCCACTCTCTCTACACCCACGATTGTGTGTCTCAGTACAGCTCTACTCTCTACACCCACGATTGTGTCAGTACAGCTCTACTCTCTCTATACACATGATTGTGTGTCTCAGTACAGCTCTTCTCTCTACACCCACGGTTGTGTGTCTCACTACAGCTCTACACTCTACACCCACGATTGTGTGTCTCAGTACAGCTCTACTCTTTCTGCACCCACGATTGTGTGTCCCAGTACAGCTCTATTCCCTAAACACATGATTGTGTGTCTCAGTACAGCTCTAGTCCCTACACCCACGACTGTGTGTCTGAGTACAGCTCTATTCTGCCCATACCCATGATTGTGTGTCTCAGTACAGCTGTACTCCCTACACCCACGATTGTGTGTCTCAGTACAGGTCTACTCTCTCTACACCCATGATTGTGTCTCAGTACAGCTCTACTCTCTACACCCACGATTGTGTGTCTCAGTACAGCTCTACTCTCTCTATACCCATGATTGTGTGACTCAGTACAGCTCTACTCTCTCTATACCCATGATTGTGTTTCTCAGTACAGCTCTACTCTCTCTACCCCCACGATTGTGTGTCTCAGTACAGTTCTACTCTCTACACCCACGATTGTGTCAGTACAGCTCTACTCCCTACACCCATGATTGTGTGTCTCAGTACAGCTCTACTCTCTCTATACCAATGATTGTGTGTCTCAGTACAGCTCTACTCTCTCTACACCCACGATTGTGTGTCTCAGTACAGTTCTACTCTCTACACCCACGATTGTGTCAGTACAGCTCTACTCCCTACACCCATGATTGTGTGTCTCAGTACAGCTCTACTCTCTACACCCACGATTGTGTCAGTACAGCTCTACTCCCTACACCCATGATTGTGTGTCTCAGTACAGCTCTATTCTCTACACCCATGATTGTGTGTCTCACTACAGCTCTACTCTCTCTTCACCCACAATTGTGTCTCAGTACAGCTCTACTCTCTCTATACACATGATTGTATGTCTCAGTACAGCTCTACTCCCTAGAACCACGATTGTGTGTCTCAGTACAGCTCTACTCTTTCTGCACCCACGATTATGTGTCTCAGAACAGCTCTACTCTCTACGCCCACGATTGTGTCTCAATACAGCTCTACTCTCTCTGCACCCATGATTGTGTCTCAGTACAGCTCTGCTTTCTACACCCACGATTGTGTGTCTCAGTACAGCTCTACTCCCTACACCCATGATTGTGTGTCTCAGTACAGCTCTAGTCTCTCTACACCCACGATTGTGTGTCTCAGTACAGTTCTACTCTCTCTACCCCCACAATTATGTTTCTCAGTACAGCTCTACTCTCTCCACACCCACAATTGTGTCTCAGTAGAGCTCTACTCTCTCTACTCCCACGATTGTGTGTCTCAGTACAGCTCTACTCTCTACACCCACGATTGTGTGTCTCAGTACAGCTCTACTCTCTCTACACCCACGATTGTGTGTCTCAGTACAGCTCTACTCTCTACTCCCACGATTGTGTGTCTCAGTACAGCTCTACTCTCTCTACACCCACGATTGTGTGTCTCAGTACAGCTCTACTCTCTACACCCACGATTGTGTGTCTCAGTACACCTATACTCTCTACACCCACGATTCGGTGTCTCTGTACAGCTCCACTCTCTACACCCACGATTGTGTGTCTCAGTACAGCTCTACTCTCTACACCCACGATTGTGTGTCTCAGTACAGCTCTACTCTCTACAACCACGATTGTGTGTCTCAGTACAGCTCTACGCTCTACACCCACGATTGAGTGTCTCTGTACAGCTCCAATCTCGACACCCACGATTGTGTGTCTCAGTACAGCTCCACTCTCTCTACACCCACGATTGTGTGTCTCAGTACAGCTCTACTCTCTACACCCACGATTGTGTCAGTACAGCTCTACTCTCTCTATACACATGATTGTGTGTCTCAGTACAGCTCTACTCTGTACACCCACGGTTGTGTGTCTCACTACAGCTCTACACTCTACACCCACGATTGTGTGTCTCAGTACAGCTCTACTCTTTCTGCACCCACGATTGTGTGTCCCAGTACAGCTCTATTCCCTACACACATGATTGTGTGTCTCAGTACAGCTCTAGTCCCTACACCCACGACTGTGTGTCTGAGTACAGCTCTATTCTGCCCATACCCATGATTGTGTGTTTCAGTACAACTGTACTCCCTACACCCACGATTGTGTGTCTCAGTACAGGTCTACTCTCTCTACACCCATGATTGTGTCTCAGTACAGCTCTGCTCTCTACACCCACGATTGTGTGTCTCAGTACAGCTCTACTCTCTCTATACCCATGATTGTGTGACTCAGTACAGCTCTACTCTCTCTATACCCATGATTGTGTTTCTCAGTACAGCTCTACTCTCTCTACCCCCACGATTGTGTGTCTCAGTACAGTTCTACTCTCTACACCCACGATTGTGTCAGTACAGCTCTACTCCCTACACCCATGATTGTGTGTCTCAGTACAGCTCTACTCTCTCTATACCAATGATTGTGTGTCTCAGTACAGCTCTACTCTCTCTACACCCACGATTGTGTGTCTCAGTACAGTTCTACTCTCTACACCCACGATTGTGTCAGTACAGCTCTACTCCCTACACCCATGATTGTGTGTCTCAGTACAGCTCTACTCTCTACACCCACGATTGTGTCAGTACAGCTCTACTCCCTACACCCATGATTGTGTGTCTCAGTACAGCTCTATTCTCTACACCCATGATTGTGTGTCTCACTACAGCTCTACTCTCTCTTCACCCACAATTGTGTCTCAGTACAGCTCTACTCTCTCTATACACATGATTGTATGTCTCAGTACAGCTCTACTCCCTAGAACCACGATTGTGTGTCTCAGTACAGCTCTACTCTTTCTGCACCCACGATTATGTGTCTCAGAACAGCTCTATTCCCTACACACATGATTGTGTGTCTCAGTACAGCTCTAGTCCCTACACCCACGACTGTGTGTCTCAGTACAGCTCTATTCTGCCCATACCCATGATTGTGAGTCTCAGTACAGCTGTACTCCCTACACCCACGATTGTGTGTCTCAGTACAGCTCTACTCTCTCTACACCCATGATTGTGTCTCAGTACAGCTCTACTCTCTCCACACCCACAATTGTGTCTCACTATTGCTCTGCTCTCTCTACACCCATGATTGTGTGTCTCAGTACAGCTCTACTCTCTCTACACCCATGACTGTGTGTCTCAGTACAGCTCTACTCTCTCTACACCCATGATTGTGTGTCTCAGTACAGCTCTACTCTCTGCGCACCCACAATTGTGTCTCACTACAGCTCTGCTCACTCTACACCCATGATTGTGTGTCTCAGTACAGCTCTACTCTCTCTACACCCATGACTGTGTGTCTCAGTACAGCTCTACTCTGTCTTCACCCATGATTGTGTGTCTCAGTACAGCTCTACTGTCTACACCCACGATTGTGTGTCTCAGTACAGCTCCACTCTCTCTACACCCACGATTGTGTGTCTCAGTACAGCTCTACTCTCTACACCCACGATTGTGTGTCTCAGTACAGCTCTACTCTCTCTACACCCACGATTGTGTGTCTCCGCACAGCTCTACTCTATCTACACCCACAATTGTGTCTCAGTACAGCTCTACTCTCTCTACACCCACGATTGTGTGTCTCAGTACAGCTCCACTCTCTCTACACCCACGATTGTGTCTCAGTACAGCTCTGCACTATCTACACACATGATTTTGTGTCATAGTACTGCTTTACTCTCTACACCCACGATTGTGTGTACAGCTCTACTCTCTCTACACTCACGATTGTGTGTCTCAGTACAGCTCTACTCTCTCTATCCCCACGATTGTGTGTCTCAGTACAGTTCTACTCTCTCTACACCCACAATTATGTTTCTCAGTACAGCTCTACTCTCTCCACACCCACAATTGTGTCTCAGTACAGCTCTACTCTCTCTACACCCACGATTGTGTGTCTCAGTACAGCTCTACTCTCTCTACACCCACAATTGTGTCTCAGTACAGCTCTACTCTCTCTACACTCACGATTGTGTGTCTCAGTACAGCTCTACTCTCTCTATCCCCACGATTGTGTGTCTCAGTACAGCTCTACACTCTCTACACTCACGATTGTGTGTCTCAGTACAGCTCTACTCTCTCTATCCCCACGATTGTGTGTCTCAGTACAGCTCTACTCTCTCTACACTCACGATTGTGTGTCTCAGTACAGCTCTACTCTCTCTATCCCCACGATTGTGTGTCTCAGTACAGCTCTACTCTCTCTATCCCCACGATTGTGTGTCTCAGTACAGTTCTACTCTCTCTACACCCACAATTATGTTTCTCAGTACAGCTCTACTCTCTCCACACCCACAATTGTGTCTCAGTACAGCTCTACTCTCTCTACACCCACGATTGTGTGTCTCAGTATAGCTCTACTCTCTCCACACCCACAATTGTGTCTCAGTACAGCTCTACTCTGAGCACACCCATGATTGTGTGTCTCAGTACAGCTCTACTCTCTCTACACCTATGTCTGTGTGTCTCTGTACAGCTCTACTCTGCCCACACCCAGGATTGTGTGTTTCAGTACAGCTCTACTCCCTACACCCACGATTGTGTGCCTCAGTACAGCTCTACTCTCTCTACACCCACGATTGTGTGTCTCAGTACAGCTCTACTCTCTACACTCACGATTGTGTGTCTCAGTACAGTTCTACACTCTCTACACCTACGATTGTGTCTCAGTACAGCTCTACTCTCTACACCCACAATTGTGTCTCAGTACAGCTCTACTCTCTACACCCACGATTGTGTCTTAGTACAGCTCTACTCTCTCTGCACCCACGATTGTGTGTCTCAGTACAGCTCTACTCTCTACACCCACGATTGTGTGTCTCTGTACAGCTCTAATCTCTACACCCATGATTGTGTGTCTCAGTACAGCTCCACTCTCTCTACACCCACGATTGTGTGTCTCAGTACAGCTCTACTCTCTCTACACCCATGATTGTGTGTCTCAGTACAGCTCTACTCACTCTATCCCCACGATTGTGTGTCTCAGTACAGTTCTACTCTCTCTACACCCACAATTATGTTTCTCAGTACAGCTCTACTCTCTCCACACCCACAATTGTGTCTCAGTAGAGCTCTACTCTCTCTACACCCACGATTGTGTGTCTCAGTATAGCTCTACTCTCTACACACACGATTGTGTGTCTCAGTACAGCTCTACTCTCTCCACACCCACAATTGTGTCTCAGTACAGCTCTACTCTGACCACACCCATGATTGTGTGTCTCAGTACAGCTCTACTCTCTACACCCACGATTGTGTCTCAGTACAGCTCTACTCTCTCTACACCCACGATTGTGTGTCTTAGTACAGCTCTACTCTCTCTACACCTATGTCTGTGTGTCTCAGTACAGCTCTACTCCGTCTACACCCATGACTGTGTGTCTCAGTACAGCTCTACTCTGCCCACACCAATGATTGTGTCTCAGTACAGCTCTACTCTCTACACCCACGATTGTGTGTCTCAGTACAGCTCTACTCTCTACCCCCACGATTGTGTGTCTCAGTACAGCTCTACTCTCTCTACACCCACGATTGTGTCTCAGTGCAGCTCTACTCTCTACACCCACGATTGTGTCTCAGTACAGCTCTACTCTCTCTACACCCACGTTTGTGTGTCTCAGTACAGCTCTACACCCACGACTGTGTGTCTCAGTAGAGCTCTACACTGACCACACCCACGATTGTGTGTCTCAGTACAGCTCCACTCTCTCTACACCCACGATTGTGTCTCAGTACAGCTCTGCACTATCTACACACATGATTTTGTGTCATAGTACTGCTTTACTCTCTACACCCACGATTGTGTGTACAGCTCTACTCTCTCTACACTCACGATTGTGTGTCTCAGTACAGCTCTATTCTCTCTATCCCCACGATTGTGTGTCTCAGTACAGATCTACTCTCTCTACACCCACAATTATGTTTCTCAGTACAGCTCTACTCTCTCCACACCCACAATTGTGTCTCAGTACAGCTCTACTCTCTCTACACCCACGATTGTGTGTCTCAGTATAGCTCTACTCTCTCCACACCCACAATTGTGTCTCAGTACAGCTCTACTCTGAGCACACCCATGATTGTGTGTCTCAGTACAGCTCTACTCTCTCTACACCTATGTCTGTGTGTCTCTGTACAGCTCTACTCTGCCCACACCCATGATTGTGTGTTTCAGTACAGCTCTACTCCCTACACCCACGATTGTGTGTCTCAGTACAGCTCTACTCTCTCTACACCCACGATTGTGTGTCTCAGTACAGCTCTACTCTCTACACTCACGATTGTGTGTCTCAGTACAGTTCTACTCTCTCTACACCTACGATTGTGTCTCAGTACAGCTCTACTCTCTACACCCACGATTGTGTCTCAGTACAGCTCTACTCTCTACACCCACGGTTGTGTGTCTCACTACAGCTCTACACTCTACACCCACGATTGTGTGTCTCAGTACAGCTCTACTCTTTCTGCACCCACGATTGTGTGTCCCAGTACAGCTCTATTCCCTACACACATGATTGTGTGTCTCAGTACAGCTCTAGTCCCTACACCCACGACTGTGTGTCTGAGTACAGCTCTATTCTGCCCATACCCATGATTGTGTGTCTCAGTACAGCTGTACTCCCTACACCCACGATTGTGTGTCTCAGTACAGGTCTACTCTCTCTACACCCATGGTTGTGTCTCAGTACAGCTCTACTCTCTACACCCACGATTGTTTCAGTACAGCTCTACTCCCTACACCCATGATTGTGTGTCTCAGTACAGCTCTACTCTCTCTATACCAATGATTGTGTGTCTCAGTACAGCTCTACTCTCTACACCCACGATTGTGTGTCTCTGTACAGCTCTAATCTCTACACCCATGATTGTGTGTCTCAGTACAGCTCCACTCTCTCTACACCCACGATTGTGTGTCTCAGTACAGCTCTACTCTCTCTACACCCATGATTGTGTGTCTCAGTACAGCTCTACTCACTCTATCCCCACGATTGTGTGTCTCAGTACAGTTCTACTCTCTCTACACCCACAATTATGTTTCTCAGTACAGCTCTACTCTCTCCACACCCACAATTGTGTCTCAGTAGAGCTCTACTCTCTCTACACCCACGATTGTGTGTCTCAGTATAGCTCTACTCTCTACACACACGATTGTGTGTCTCAGTACAGCTCTACTCTCTCCACACCCACAATTGTGTCTCAGTACAGCTCTACTCTGACCACACCCATGATTGTGTGTCTCAGTACAGCTCTACTCTCTACACCCACGATTGTGTCTCAGTACAGCTCTACTCTCTCTACACCTATGTCTGTGTGTCTCAGTACAGCTCTACTCCGTCTACACCCATGACTGTGTGTCTCAGTACAGCTCTACTCTGCCCACACCAATGATTGTGTCTCAGTACAGCTCTACTCTCTACACCCACGATTGTGTGTCTCAGTACAGCTCTACTCTCTACCCCCACGATTGTGTGTCTCAGTACAGCTCTACTCTCTCTACACCCACGATTGTGTCTCAGTGCAGCTCTACTCTCTACACCCACGATTGTGTCTCAGTACAGCTCTACTCTCTCTACACCCACGTTTGTGTGTCTCAGTACAGCTCTACACCCACGACTGTGTGTCTCAGTAGAGCTCTACACTGACCACACCCACGATTGTGTGTCTCAGTACAGCTCCACTCTCTCTACACCCACGATTGTGTCTCAGTACAGCTCTGCACTATCTACACACATGATTTTGTGTCATAGTACTGCTTTACTCTCTACACCCACGATTGTGTGTACAGCTCTACTCTCTCTACACTCACGATTGTGTGTCTCAGTACAGCTCTATTCTCTCTATCCCCACGATTGTGTGTCTCAGTACAGATCTACTCTCTCTACACCCACAATTATGTTTCTCAGTACAGCTCTACTCTCTCCACACCCACAATTGTGTCTCAGTACAGCTCTACTCTCTCTACACCCACGATTGTGTGTCTCAGTATAGCTCTACTCTCTCCACACCCACAATTGTGTCTCAGTACAGCTCTACTCTGAGCACACCCATGATTGTGTGTCTCAGTACAGCTCTACTCTCTCTACACCTATGTCTGTGTGTCGCTGTACAGCTCTACTCTGCCCACACCCATGATTGTGTGTTTCAGTACAGCTCTACTCCCTACACCCACGATTGTGTGTCTCAGTACATCTCTACTCTCTCTACACCCACGATTGTGTGTCTCAGTACAGCTCTACTCTCTACACTCACGATTGTGTGTCTCAGTACAGTTCTACTCTCTCTACACCTACGATTGTGTCTCAGTACAGCTCTACTCTCTACACCCACGATTGTGTCTCAGTACAGCTCTACTCTCTACACCCACGGTTGTGTGTCTCACTACAGCTCTACACTCTACACCCACGATTGTGTGTCTCAGTACAGCTTTACTCTTTCTGCACCCACGATTGTGTGTCCCAGTACAGCTCTATTCCCTACACACATGATTGTGTGTCTCAGTACAGCTCTAGTCCCTACACCCACGACTGTGTGTCTGAGTACAGCTCTATTCTGCCCATACCCATGATTGTGTGTCTCAGTACAGCTGTACTCCCTACACCCACGATTGTGTGTCTCAGTACAGGTCTACTCTCTCTACACCCATGGTTGTGTCTCAGTACAGCTCTACTCTCTACACCCACGATTGTTTCAGTACAGCTCTACTCCCTACACCCATGATTGTGTGTCTCAGTACAGCTCTACTCTCTCTATACCAATGATTGTGTGTCTCAGTACAGCTCTACTCTCTCTACACCCACGATTGTGTGTCTCAGTACAGTTCTACTCTCTACACCCACGATTGTGTCAGTACAGCTCTACTCCCTACACCCATGATTGTGTGTCTCAGTACAGCTGTACTCCCTACACCCACGATTGTGTGTCTCAGTACAGCTCTACTCTCTCCACACCCACAATTGTGTCTCACTACAGCTCTACTCTGACCACACCTATGATTGTGTGTCTCAGTACAGCTCTACTCTCTCTACACCTATGTCTGTGTGTCTCAGTACAGCTCTACACTGACCACACACATGATTGTGTGTCTCAGCACAGCTCTACTCTATCTACACCCACAATTGTGTCACAGTACAGCTCTACTCTGACCACACCCATGATTGTCTGCCGCAGTACAGCTCTACTCTCTCTACACCTATGTCTGTGTGTCTCAGTACAGCTCTACTCTGCCCACACCCATGATTGTGTGTTTCAGTACAGCTCTACTCCCTACACCCACGATTGTGTGTCTCAGTACAGCTCTGCTCTCTCTACACCCATGCTTGTGTGTCTCAGTACAGCTCTACTCTCTCTACACCCATGACTGTGTGTCTCAGTACAGCTCTACTCTGCCCACACCAATGATTGTGTCTCAGTACAGCTCTGCTGTCTACACCCACGATTGTGTGTCTCAGTACAGCTCTACTCTCTCTACCCCCTCGATTGTGTGTCTCAGTACAGCTCTACTCTCTCTACAACCACGATTGTGTCTCAGTACAGCTCTACTCTCTACACCCACGATTGTGTCTCAGTACAGCTCTACTCTCTCTACACCCACGTTTGTGTGTCTCAGTACAGCTCTACCCCCTCTACACCCACGACTGTTTGTCTCTGTACAGCTCTACTCTCTACACCCACGATTGTGTGTCTCAGTACAGCTCTACTCTCTACACCCACGATTGTGTGTCTCTGTACAGCTCCACTCTCTACACCCACGATTGTGTGTCTCAGTACAGCTCCACTCTCTCTACACCCACGATTGTGTGTCTCAGTACAGCAGTACTCTCTACACCCACGATTGTGTGTCTCAGTACAGCTCTACTCCCTACACCCACGATTGTGTGTCTAAGTACACCTATACTCTCTACACCCACGATTCTGTGTCTCTGTACAGCTCCACTCTCTACACCCACGATTGTGTGTCTCAGTACAGCTCCACTCTCTCTACACCCATGATTGTGTGTCTCAGTACAGCTCTACTCTCTACACCCACGATTGTGTGTCCCAGTACAGCTCTATTCCCTACACACATGATTGTGTGTCTCAGTACAGCTCTACTGTCTCTACCCCCACGATTGTGTGTCTCAGTACAGTTCTACTCTCTACACCCACGATTGTGTCAGTACAGCTCTACTCCCTACACCCATGATTGTGTGTCTCAGTACAGCTCTACTCTCTACACCCACGATTGTGTGTCTCAGTACAGCTCTACTCTCTACAACCACGATTGTGTGTCTCAGTACAGCTCTACTCTCTACACCCACGATTGTGTGTCTCAGTACAGCTCCACTCTCTCTACACCCACGATTGTGTGTCTCAGTACAGCTCTACTCTCTCTACACCCCGATTGTGTGTCTCAGTACAGCTCTGCTCACTCTATCCCCACGATTGTGTGTCTCAGTACAGTTCTACTCTCTCTACCCCCACAATTATGTTTCTCAGTACAGCTCTACTCTCTCCACACCCACAATTGTGTCTCAGTAGAGCTCTACTCTCTCTACTCCGACGATTGTGTGTCTCAGTACAGCTCTACTCTCTACACCCACGATTGTGTGTCTCAGTACAGCTCTACTCTCTCTACACCCACGATTGTGTGTCTCAGTACAGCTCTACTCTCTACTCCCACGATTGTGTGTCTCAGTACAGCTCTACTCTCTCTACACCCACGATTGTGTGTCTCAGTACAGCTCTACTCTCTACACCCACGATTGTGTGTCTCAGTACACCTATACTCTCTACACCCACGATTCTGTGTCTCTGTACAGCTCCACTCTCTACACCCACGATTGTGTGTCTCAGTACAGCTCCACTCTCTCTACACCCACGATTGTGTGTCTCAGTACAGCTCTACTCTCTACACCCACGATTGTGTGTCTCAGTACAGCTCTACTCTCTACAACCACGATTGTGTGTCTCAGTACAGCTCTACTCTCTACACCCACGATTGTGTGTCTCTGTACAGCTCCACTCTCTACACCCACGATTGTGTGTCTCAGTACAGCTCCACTCTCTCTACACCCACGATTGTGTGTCTCAGTACAGCTCTACACTCTACACCCACGATTGTGTGTCTCAGTACAGCTCTACTCTCTACACCCACGATTGTGTCAGTACAGCTCTACTCTCTCTATACACATGATTGTGTGTCTCAGTACAGCTCTACTCTCTACACCCACGGTTGTGTGTCTCACTACAGCTCTACACTCTACACCCACGATTGTGTGTCTCAGTACAGCACTACTCTTTCTGCACCCACGATTGTGTGTCCCAGTACAGCTCTATTCCCTACACACATGATTGTGTGTCTCAGTACAGCTCTAGTCCCTACACCCACGACTGTGTGTCTGAGTACAGCTCTATTCTGCCCATACCCATGATTGTGTGTCTCAGTACAGCTGTACTCCCTACACCCACGATTGTGTGTCTCAGTACAGGTCTACTCTCTCTACACCCATGATTGTGTCTCAGTACAGCTCTACTCTCTACACCCACGATTGTGTGTCTCAGTACAGCTCTACTCTCTCTATACCCATGATTGTGTGACTCAGTACAGCTCTACTCTCTCTATACCCATGATTGTGTGTCTCAGTACAGCTCTACTCTCTCTACCCCCACGATTGTGTGTCTCAGTACAGTTCTACTCTCTACACCCACGATTGTGTCAGTACAGCTCTACTCCCTACACCCATGATTGTGTGTCTCAGTACAGCTCTACTCTCTCTATACCAATGATTGTGTGTCTCAGTACAGCTCTACTCTCTCTACACCCACGATTGTGTGTCTCAGTACAGTTCTACTCTCTACACCCACGATTGTGTCAGTACAGCTCTACTCCCTACACCCATGATTGTGTGTCTCAGTACAGCTCTATTCTCTACACCCATGATTGTGTGTCTCACTACAGCTCTACTCTCTCTTCACCCACAATTGTGTCTCAGTACAGCTCTACTCTCTCTATACACATGATTGTATGTCTCAGTACAGCTCTACTCCCTAGAACCACGATTATGTGTCTCAGTACAGCTCTACTCTTTCTGCACCCACGATTATATCTCAGTACAGCTCTACTCTCTCCACACCCACAATTGTGTCTCACTACAGCTCTACTCTGACCACACCTATGATTGTGTGTCTCAGTACAGCTCTACTCTCTCTACACCTATGTCTGTGTGTCTCAGTACAGCTCTACACTGACCACACACATGATTGTGTGTCTCAGCACAGCTCTACTCTATCTACACCCACAATTGTGTCACAGTACAGCTCTACTCTGACCACACCCATGATTGTCTGCCGCAGTACAGCTCTACTCTCTCTACACCTATGTCTGTGTGTCTCAGTACAGCTCTACTCTCTACACCCACGATTGTGTGTCTCAGTACAGCTCTACTCTCTACACCCACGATTGTGTGTCTCAGTACAGCTCTACTCTCTACACCCACGATTGTGTGTCTCAGTACAGCTCTACTGTCTACACCCACGATTGTGTGTCTCAGTACAGCTCCACTCTCTCTACACCCACGATTGTGTGTCTCAGTACAGCTCTACTCTCTACACCCACGATTGTGTGTCTCAGTACAGCTCTACTCTCTCTACACCCACGATTGTGTGTCTCCGCACAGCTCTACTCTATCTACACCCACAATTGTGTCTCAGTACAGCTCTACTCTCTCTACACCCACGATTGTGTGTCTCAGTACAGCTCCACTCTCTCTACACCCACGATTGTGTCTCAGTACAGCTCTGCACTATCTACACACATGATTTTGTGTCATAGTACTGCTTTACTCTCTACACCCACGATTGTGTGTACAGCTCTACTCTCTCTATCCCCACGATTGTGTGTCTCAGTACAGTTCTACTCTCTCTACACCCACGATTGTGTGTCTCAGTATAGCTCTACTCTCTCCACACCCACAATTGTGTCTCAGTACAGCTCTACTCTGAGCACACCCATGATTGTGTGTCTCAGTACAGCTCTACTCTCTCTACACCTATGTCTGTGTGTCTCTGTACAGCTCTACTCTGCCCACACCCATGATTGTGTGTTTCAGTACAGCTCTACTCCCTACACCCACGATTGTGTGTCTCAGTACAGCTCTACTCTCTCTACACCCACGATTGTGTGTCTCAGTACAGCTCTACTCTCTACACTCACGATTGTGTGTCTCAGTACAGTTCTACTCTCTCTACACCTACGATTGTGTCTCAGTACAGCTCTACTCTCTACACCCACGATTGTGTCTCAGTACAGCTCTACTCTCTACACCCACGATTGTGTCTCAGTACAGCTCTACTCTCTCTGCACCCACGATTGTGTGTCTCAGTACAGCTCTACTCTCTACACCCACGATTGTGTGTCTCAGTACAGCTCTAATCTCTACACCCATGATTGTGTGTCTCAGTATAGCTCCACTCTCTCTACACCCACGATTGTGTGTCTCAGTACAGCTCTACTCTCTCTACACCCATGATTGTGTGTCTCAGTACAGCTCTACTCACTCTATCCCCACGATTGTGTGTCTCAGTACAGTTCTACTCTCTCTACACCCACAATTATGTTTCTCAGTACAGCTCTACTCTCTCCACACCCACAATTGTGTCTCAGTAGAGCTCTACTCTCTCTACACCCACGATTGTGTGTCTCAGTACAGCTCTACTCTCTCCACACCCACAATTGTGTCTCAGTACAGCTCTACTCTGACCACACCCATGATTGTGTGTCTCAGTACAGCTCTACTCTCTACACCCACGATTGTGTCTCAGTACAGCTCTACTCTCTCTACACCCACGATTGTGTGTCTCAGTACAGCTCTACTCTCTCTACACCTATGTCTGTGTGTCTCAGTACAGCTCTACTCCGTCTACACCCATGACTGTGTGTCTCAGTACAGCTCTACTCTGCCCACACCAATGATTGTGTCTCAGTACAGCTCTACTCTCTACACCCACGATTGTGTGTCTCAGTACAGCTCTACTCTCTACACCCACGATTGTGTGTCTCAGTACAGCTCTAATCTCTACACCCATGATTGTGTGTCTCAGTATAGCTCCACTCTCTCTACACCCACGATTGTGTGTCTCAGTACAGCTCTACTCTCTCTACACCCATGATTGTGTGTCTCAGTACAGCTCTACTCACTCTATCCCCACGATTGTGTGTCTCAGTACAGTTCTACTCTCTCTACACCCACAATTATGTTTCTCAGTACAGCTCTACTCTCTCCACACCCACAATTGTGTCTCAGTAGAGCTCCACTCTCTCTACACCCACGATTGTGTGTCTCAGTACAGCTCTACTCTCTCCACACCCACAATTGTGTCTCAGTACAGCTCTACTCTGACCACACCCATGATTGTGTGTCTCAGTACAGCTCTACTCTCTACACCCACGATTGTGTCTCAGTACAGCTCTACTCTCTCTACACCCACGATTGTGTGTCTCAGTACAGCTCTACTCTCTCTACACCTATGTCTGTGTGTCTCAGTACAGCTCTACTCCGTCTACACCCATGACTGTGTGTCTCAGTACAGCTCTACTCTGCCCACACCAATGATTGTGTCTCAGTACAGCTCTACTCTCTACACCCACGATTGTGTGTCTCAGTACAGCTCTACTCTCTACCCCCACGATTGTGTGTCTCAGTACAGCTCTACTCTCTCTACACCCACGATTGTGTCTCAGTGCAGCTCTACTCTCTACACCCACGATTGTGTCTCAGTACAGCTCTACTCTCTCTACACCCACGTTTGTGTGTCTCAGTACAGCTCTACACCCACGACTGTGTGTCTCAGTAGAGCTCTACACTGACCACACACATGATTGTGTGTCTCAGTACAGCTCTACTCTCTCTACACCCACGATTGTGTGTCTCAGTACAGCTCTACTCTCTACACCCACGATTGTGTGTCTCAGTACAGCTCTACTCTCTCCACATCCACAATTGTGTCTCAGTACAGCTCTACTCTCTCTATCCCCACGATTGTGTGTCTCAGTACAGTTCTACTCTCTCTACACCCACGATCGTGTCTCAGTACAGCTCTACTCTCTACACCCACGATTGTGTCTCAGTACAGCTCTACTCTCTCTACACCCATGATTGTGTGTCTCAGTACAGCTCTACTCACTCTATCCCCACGATTGTGTGTCTCAGTACAGTTCTACTCTCTCTACACCCACAATTATGTTTCTCAGTACAGCTCTACTCTCTCCACACCCACAATTGTGTCTCAGTAGAGCTCCACTCTCTCTACACCCACGATTGTGTGTCTCAGTACAGCTCTACTCTCTCCACACCCACAATTGTGTCTCAGTACAGCTCTACTCTGACCACACCCATGATTGTGTGTCTCAGTACAGCTCTACTCTCTACACCCACGATTGTGTCTCAGTACAGCTCTACTCTCTCTACACCCACGATTGTGTGTCTCAGTACAGCTCTACTCTCTCTACACCTATGTCTGTGTGTCTCAGTACAGCTCTACTCCGTCTACACCCATGACTGTGTGTCTCAGTACAGCTCTACTCTGCCCACACCAATGATTGTGTCTCAGTACAGCTCTACTCTCTACACCCACGATTGTGTGTCTCAGTACAGCTCTACTCTCTACCCCCACGATTGTGTGTCTCAGTACAGCTCTACTCTCTCTACACCCACGATTGTGTCTCAGTGCAGCTCTACTCTCTACACCCACGATTGTGTCTCAGTACAGCTCTACTCTCTCTACACCCACGTTTGTGTGTCTCAGTACAGCTCTACACCCACGACTGTGTGTCTCAGTAGAGCTCTACACTGACCACACACATGATTGTGTGTCTCAGTACAGCTCTACTCTCTCTACACCCACGATTGTGTGTCTCAGTACAGCTCTACTCTCTACACCCACGATTGTGTGTCTCAGTACAGCTCTACTCTCTCCACATCCACAATTGTGTCTCAGTACAGCTCTACTCTCTCTATCCCCACGATTGTGTGTCTCAGTACAGTTCTACTCTCTCTACACCCACGATCGTGTCTCAGTACAGCTCTACTCTCTACACCCACGATTGTGTCTCAGTACAGCTCTACTCTCTCTACACCCACGATTGTGTGTCTCAGTACAGCTCTACTCTCTACACCCACGATTGTGTGTCTCAGTACAGCTCTAATCTCTACACCCATGATTGTGTGTCTCAGTACAGCTCTACTCTCTACACCCACGATTGTGTGTCTCAGTACAGCTCTACTCTCTACAACCACGATTGTGTGTCTCAGTACAGCTCTACTCTCTACACCCACGATTGTGTGTCTCAGTACAGCTCTACTGTCTACACCCACGATTGTGTGTCTCAGTACAGCTCCACTCTCTCTACACCCACGATTGTGTGTCTCAGTACAGCTCTACTCTCTACACCCACGATTGTGTGTCTCAGTACAGCTCTACTCTCTCTACACCCACGATTGTGTGTCTCCGCACAGCTCTACTCTATCTACACCCACAATTGTGTCTCAGTACAGCTCTACTCTCTCTACACCCACGATTGTGTGTCTCAGTACAGCTCCACTCTCTCTACACCCACGATTGTGTCTCAGTACAGCTCTGCACTATCTACACACATGATTTTGTGTCATAGTACTGCTTTACTCTCTACACCCACGATTGTGTGTACAGCTCTACTCTCTCTATCCCCACGATTGTGTGTCTCAGTACAGTTCTACTCTCTCTACACCCACGATTGTGTGTCTCAGTATAGCTCTACTCTCTCCACACCCACAATTGTGTCTCAGTACAGCTCTACTCTGAGCACACCCATGATTGTGTGTCTCAGTACAGCTCTACTCTCTCTACACCTATGTCTGTGTGTCTCTGTACAGCTCTACTCTGCCCACACCCATGATTGTGTGTTTCAGTACAGCTCTACTCCCTACACCCACGATTGTGTGTCTCAGTACAGCTCTACTCTCTCTACACCCACGATTGTGTGTCTCAGTACAGCTCTACTCTCTACACTCACGATTGTGTGTCTCAGTACAGTTCTACTCTCTCTACACCTACGATTGTGTCTCAGTACAGCTCTACTCTCTACACCCACGATTGTGTCTCAGTACAGCTCTACTCTCTACACCCACGATTGTGTCTCAGTACAGCTCTACTCTCTCTGCACCCACGATTGTGTGTCTCAGTACAGCTCTACTCTCTACACCCACGATTGTGTGTCTCAGTACAGCTCTAATCTCTACACCCATGATTGTGTGTCTCAGTATAGCTCCACTCTCTCTACACCCACGATTGTGTGTCTCAGTACAGCTCTACTCTCTCTACACCCATGATTGTGTGTCTCAGTACAGCTCTACTCACTCTATCCCCACGATTGTGTGTCTCAGTACAGTTCTACTCTCTCTACACCCACAATTATGTTTCTCAGTACAGCTCTACTCTCTCCACACCCACAATTGTGTCTCAGTAGAGCTCTACTCTCTCTACACCCACGATTGTGTGTCTCAGTACAGCTCTACTCTCTCCACACCCACAATTGTGTCTCAGTACAGCTCTACTCTGACCACACCCATGATTGTGTGTCTCAGTACAGCTCTACTCTCTACACCCACGATTGTGTCTCAGTACAGCTCTACTCTCTCTACACCCACGATTGTGTGTCTCAGTACAGCTCTACTCTCTCTACACCTATGTCTGTGTGTCTCAGTACAGCTCTACTCCGTCTACACCCATGACTGTGTGTCTCAGTACAGCTCTACTCTGCCCACACCAATGATTGTGTCTCAGTACAGCTCTACTCTCTACACCCACGATTGTGTGTCTCAGTACAGCTCTACTCTCTACACCCACGATTGTGTGTCTCAGTACAGCTCTAATCTCTACACCCATGATTGTGTGTCTCAGTATAGCTCCACTCTCTCTACACCCACGATTGTGTGTCTCAGTACAGCTCTACTCTCTCTACACCCATGATTGTGTGTCTCAGTACAGCTCTACTCACTCTATCCCCACGATTGTGTGTCTCAGTACAGTTCTACTCTCTCTACACCCACAATTATGTTTCTCAGTACAGCTCTACTCTCTCCACACCCACAATTGTGTCTCAGTAGAGCTCTACTCTCTCTACACCCACGATTGTGTGTCTCAGTACAGCTCTACTCTCTCCACACCCACAATTGTGTCTCAGTACAGCTCTACTCTGACCACACCCATGATTGTGTGTCTCAGTACAGCTCTACTCTCTACACCCACGATTGTGTCTCAGTACAGCTCTACTCTCTCTACACCCACGATTGTGTGTCTCAGTACAGCTCTACTCTCTCTACACCTATGTCTGTGTGTCTCAGTACAGCTCTACTCCGTCTACACCCATGACTGTGTGTCTCAGTACAGCTCTACTCTGCCCACACCAATGATTGTGTCTCAGTACAGCTCTACTCTCTACACCCACGATTGTGTGTCTCAGTACAGCTCTACTCTCTACCCCCACGATTGTGTGTCTCAGTACAGCTCTACTCTCTCTACACCCACGATTGTGTCTCAGTGCAGCTCTACTCTCTACACCCACGATTGTGTCTCAGTACAGCTCTACTCTCTCTACACCCACGTTTGTGTGTCTCAGTACAGCTCTACACCCACGACTGTGTGTCTCAGTAGAGCTCTACACTGACCACACACATGATTGTGTGTCTCAGTACAGCTCTACTCTCTCTACACCCACGATTGTGTGTCTCAGTACAGCTCTACTCTCTACACCCACGATTGTGTGTCTCAGTACAGCTCTACTCTCTCCACATCCACAATTGTGTCTCAGTACAGCTCTACTCTCTCTATCCCCACGATTGTGTGTCTCAGTACAGTTCTACTCTCTCTACACCCACGATCGTGTCTCAGTACAGCTCTACTCTCTACACCCACGATTGTGTCTCAGTACAGCTCTACTCTCTCTACACCCACGATTGTGTGTCTCAGTACAGCTCTACTCTCTACACCCACGATTGTGTGTCTCAGTACAGCTCTAATCTCTACACCCATGATTGTGTGTCTCAGTACAGCTCTACTCTCTACACCCACGATTGTGTGTCTCAGTACAGCTCTACTCTCTACAACCACGATTGTGTGTCTCAGTACAGGTCTACTCTTTCTGCACCCTCGATTGTGTGTCTCAGTACAGCTCTATTCCCTACACCCACGACTGTGTGTCTCAGTACAGCTCTATTCTGCCCATACCCATGATTGTGTGTCTCAGTACAGCTGTACTCCCTACACCCACGATTGTGTGTCTCAGTACAGCTCTACTCTCTCTACACCCACGATTGTGTCTCAGTACAGCTCTACACTATCTACATCCATGTTTGTGTGTCACAGTACAGCTTTACTCTCTACACCCACGATTGTGTGTCGCAGTACAGCTCTACTCTCTCTACACCCACGATTGTATGTCTCAGTACAGCTCTACTCTCTCTATCCCCACGATTGTGTGTCTCAGTACAGCTCTACTCTCTCTACACCCACACACACCCCTCAGACAATCTCTTCTCCCCCCTGCCGTCTGGGAAAAGGCACCGAAGCATTCAGGCTCCCACGACCAGACTATGTAACAGTTTCTTCCCCCAAGCCATCAGACTCCTCAATACCCAGAGTCTAGACTGACATCTAGATCATTTATTATTATATTGAAATTTGTCCTCTACTGTGCCTATTGTCTTGTTTATTAATTATTGTACTGTCCTGCACTGTTCTGTGCACTTTATGTAGTTCTGTGCAAGTCTGTAGTCTAGTGCAGTTTTTATGTCGTTTTATCTAGTGTATCTTTGTGCTGTCTCACATAGTCTAGTGTAGTTCTGTGTTTCATGTAGCACCAGGGTCCTGGAGGAACGTTGATTCATTGCTCATCCTGCTGAAGGCTACAAAGCAGGAGGCCCATTCATGATGCAGAAGCTGACTGAGCTCTTCCAGTCCATGTGGAACGAAGGAAAGGTCCCGCAACAGTTGAAAGATGCCTGCATAGTCCACATCTACAAGAGGAAAGGCAACCGCCAGACTTGTGACAATCACCGAGGCATCTCCCTCCTGTCCATAGCTGGGAAGATCTTGGCTCACGTCCTGCTTAATCGCCTTCTCCAACACCTTGAGCAAGGTCTCCTCCCAGAAAGCCAGTGTGGCTTCCGTGCAGAGCGTGGAACTGTCGACATGATATCTGCTACACGCCAACTCCAGGAAAAATGTCAAGAGCAGCACAGCGACCTCTTTATGACCTTCATGGATCTGACCAAGTCATTTGATACGGTCAGCAGAGATGGCTTATGGAAGGTAATGGAGAAGTTTGGCTGCTCTAGCAGGTTCATCACGATTGTTCGGCAGTTCCACGATGGTATGATGGTGAAAGTTTTGGATGATGGTGACGAGTCAGAAGCCTTCCCAGTGACGAATGGTGTGAAGCAAGGATGCGTTCTCGCCCCTACACTCTTTAACATGGTCTTCTCTGCTGTGCTGAATGATGCCTTCTGCGATTGTCAGGATGGTATACACGTCAGATACAGGACTGGCGGTGGGTTATTCAACCTCCGGTGTCTACAGGCTGTTACAAAGGTAAAGGAGACCTCTTATTCGCTGATGATTGCGCCCTCAATGCCAGCACAGAGCAGAAGATGCAGTGAGAAATGGACTGCCTCTCACGAGCCTGTGACAACTTCAGACTTACAATCAGCAGCAAAAAGACCGAAGTTATGTACCAGCCTGCCCTGGAAAGCCCTCCCAGGAACCACACATCACAGTAAAGGGGCAGAAGCTACTGGCAGTTGACAGCTTTTCTTATCTGGGCAGTACTCTATCACGAGATGCAGAGATCAGCAACAGAATTGCCAAAGCCAGTGCCGCCTTTGGGAGACTCCATGAGAATGTATGGGAGCGGAGAGGACTCAGCCTTACCACCAAGCTGAAGGTCTACCGAGCAGTGGTTCTCACCACCCTCCCCTATGCCAGCGAGACCCGGACTGTTTACAGCAGACACGCTGAACAG
This sequence comes from Hypanus sabinus, assembly GCF_030144855.1. Lineage (NCBI taxonomy): Eukaryota > Metazoa > Chordata > Chondrichthyes > Myliobatiformes > Dasyatidae > Hypanus > Hypanus sabinus. Next base: position 157,747,310 of record NC_082715.1, on the reverse strand, counting down.
CTCAACCACTTCCACTTGAGCTGCCTCTGCAGACTTCTCCACGTACGATGGCAGGACAAAGCCCAGACTCGGAGGTGCTGGAGCGGGCTAGCACCCACAGCATCTACACTCTCCTACAGAAAGCCCAAGCCAGATGGGCTGGCCATGTCGGCAGGATGTCTGACAGTCGACTACCAAAACAGCTGCTGTATGGAGAGCTGAGCCAGGGCAAGCGCTCAGTTGGAGGGCAGAAGAAACGTTTCAAAGACTGCCTCAAAGTGTCCCTCAAAGACCTCAACATCAATCCCAGTAGCTGGGAATCGCTTGCTCTGGACCGCCCAACCTGGTGGAGCAGGACCACTAAAGGAGCGTATGCAGCAGAAATCAAACGCACCGCAGAGGCTCAGAGGAAACGCGCCGCGCGCAAGGCTCGAACTACCTCCACTTCCACTGCAGCACCTACCCTCATGTGTCCCACATGTGGGCGAGCTTTCAGGGCCCGGATTGGCCTCACCAGTCACCTCCGGACCCACAGTCACAAACCCTCCACCTGACAGAAATCGTGGTCATCTTCGACTCCGAAGGACGAACAACAACAGTGTAGTTTTGTGTTTCATGTAGCACCAGGGTCCTGGAGGAACGTTGTTTCGTTTTTACTGTGTTCTGTACCAGCAGTTTATGGTTGAAATGACAATAAACTTGACTCGACTTGTCTTGATCACTCTCGATGTAAGTGGCAAGGACGATAGTCATTGAGGCAGGTTACCACGTTCTTCTTGGGCCCTGGTATGACTGAAGCCTGCTTGAAGCATCCATTTCATAGTCCCTCAGCAATAGAACAGCACAGTGCAGGCCTTTCAGCCCACATTGATCAACCCTTCCCTCCTACAAGGCTTCCATTTTTCTTCCATCCATGTACTTATCTAGCTAGTGTATCGGCCTATGCCATCAGCCTGGTGAGCTTTTGCACTTACCACACCCGTGTAAAGAAAACCTACCTCTGAAGTTCCCTCTGTATTTTCCTCCAGTTGCCTTAAAATTATGCCCTCACGAGTTTGCCATTTCCACTCTGGGAAAAAGATGCTGTCGGTGCAATCTATCAGTGCTTCCTGACATCATATACTGTGCATCTGTATCAAATCACCCCTCATCCTCCTTCGCTCCTGCTCACTTAACCTCTCCTCATAAGACGTGCTCTCCAAACCAGGCAGCATCCTGGTAAATCTCCTCTGCACTCTCTCTAATGCTCCCACATCCAGAACTGAGTACATTACTCCGAGTGTGGTCTCACCAGAGTTCTATGGAGATGTAACATGAATTCATAACTTTTGAACTCAATCCCCGGACTAATCTCAGGAAATACATCATCTGGCTTCTTAAGCACCCTACTGACTTGCACTGCAACTTGGAGGGACCTATGGACATGGAGCCCGAGGTCTCTCTGTTCCTCCACATTGCTGAGAATCCTGCCACTAACCCTGCATTCTGCCTTCAAATTCAACCTTGCAAAGTGAACCTCTTCACTCTTTCTTGGCTTGAGCTCCGCCTGCCACTTCTCAGCCTGTCGACGTTGCATTATAACTTACGACAATCTTCTACACTGTCCCCAATGCCACCAACCATGTAAAAGTACTAACCCACTCTTCCACTTCCTCAGCAAAACACAGCTGCTGTCTGCTTTGATCGCCACTTGTTTGAATTCCCCATTGTTCACCCTCCTGGTTTACTTTCTTGTTCCCGATTTCCTTTCTTTTTAACTTTGCTGTGTTCTGAATCTATTCCAAGGATTTTGTAACTTCTCTGACCTTTCCCAGCCTACATCTTCTTGTTCTTTCAGTGTATTACACTGTTTAACTTCCTTCATCAGACACAATTTGTTCAACACGCTTTCCAACCCCCTCGTGAGATATATTTTTGCTGGGAGCCAGGAGTTGTCTCATTCGCTCGCTGCTGCTGCTTGTCCTTCCTGTATTTCTCCAGTTACTTTATTTGGTCCCACTTCACCTTATCTCCTTGAAAGTAATTATTTTAGGCTAACTCAGTTATTTTTAAGACTTGGAGTTTCTCAGAACTTCCAGAGAGATATGTACTCTGAGATTATTGTTGCACATTATCAGATTGGAAACATCCTTTTTTGAGCTGGCTCCACATTTTATTCTAGTAAACAGTTTGAAAGATGTGTGGAAATTAATTTTATTTTGAGAACGTACGTGCACCTGCGCACTACTCATGTCCATCACTTAACAGAAATGACATGTAACATGTAAGGCTTATTGTTGGTCTCCCTTTTTAGCCAGCACATCAAAGTCTGGATTTAGTTTTGTTGTGGCGATTCTCAGGATGGATCTGAGGTGTTGGTCAGTTAACTTGGATCTGTGGCTGGCTTTGTTGATGTTCATGACGCTGAACGACTGTTCACACAAATAGGTCGAGCCGAACAAAGAGTAAAGCGCAAATGTGGAGTAATACGCTGCACCTCAACAAAGGTCAATGTATATAGAGTGCGTCATCTATTGGGAAAACGCCAGAATTGCGGAGAAGAAACATTAACAAGGTTTATTAATATAATTTCATCAAGTTCTGCGGGCTGGATTAAAAAGCCTAATGGGCCGCATATAGCCCCCGGGCCGTAGTTTGCCCATGCCTGCTCTACACCCACGATTGTGTGTCTCAGTACAGCTCTACTCTCTCTACACCCACGATTGTGTGTCTCAGTACAGCTCTACTCTCACTACACCCACGATTGTGTCTCAGTACAGCTCTACTCTCTACACCCACGATTGTGTGTCTCAGTACAGCTCTACTCTCTCTACACCCACGATTGTGTGTCTCAGTACAGCTCTACTCTCTACACCCACGATTGTGTGTCTCACTACAGCTCTACTCTCTACTCCCACGATTGTGTGTCTCAGTACAGCTCTACTCTCTCCTTACCCACAATTGTGTCTCAGTACAGCTCTACTCTCTCTATACACGTGATTGTGTGTCTCAGTACAGCTCTACTCTCTCTACACCCACGATTGTGTGTCTCAGGACAGTTCTACTCTACACCCACGAATGTGTGTCTCGGTACAGCTCTACTCTGTACACCCACGATTGTGTGTCTCAGTACAGCTCTACTCTCTACGCCCACGATTGTGTCTCAATACAGCTCTACTCTCTCTGCACCCATGATTGTGTCTCAGTACAGCTCTAGTCTCTCTACACCCACGATTGTCTGTCTCAGTACAGCTCTACTCTCTCTACACCCATGATTGTGTGTCTCAGTACAGCTCTACTCTCTACACCCACAATTGTCTGTATCAGTACAGCTCTACTCTCTCTACACCCATGATTTTGTGTCTCAGTACAACTCTACTCTCTACACCCACGATTGTGTGTCTCAGTCCAGCTCTACTCTCTACACCCACGATTGTGTGTCTCAGTACAGCTCTACTCTCTCTACACCCACGATTTTGTGTCTCAGTACAGCTCTACTCTCTCTACACCCACGATTGTGTGTCTCAGTACAGCTCTACTCTCTCTACACCCACGATTGTGTGTCTCAGGACAGCTCTACTCTCTACACCCACGAATGTGTGTCTCGGTACAGCTCTACTCTATACACCCATGATTGTGTGTCTCAGTACAGCTCTACTCTCTACGCCCACGATTGTGTCTCAATACAGCTCTACTCTCTCTGCACCCATGATTGTGTCTCAGTACAGCTCTGCTTTCTACACCCACGATTGTGTGTCTCAGTACAGCTCTACTCCCTACACCCATGATTGTGTGTCTCACTACAGCTCTACTCTCTACACCCACGATTGTGTGTCTCAGTACAGCTCTACTCTCTCCTCACCCGCAATTGTGTCTCAGTACAGCTCTAGTCTCTCTACACCCACGATTGTCTGTCTCAGTACAGCTCTACTCTCTCTACACCCATGATTGTGTGTCTCAGTACAGCTCTACTCTCTACACCCACAATTGTCTGTATCAGTACAGCTCTACTCTCTCTACACCCACGATTTTGTGTCTCAGTACAGCTCTACTCTCTACACCCACGATTGTGTGTCTCAGTCCAGCTCTACTCTCTACACCCACGATTGTGTCTCTCAGTACAGCTCTACTCTCTACACCCACGATTGTGTGTCTCAGTATAGCTCTACTCTCTCTACACCCACGATTGTCTGTCTCAGTACAGCTCTACTCTCTCTACACCCACGATTGTGTGTCTCAGTACAGCTCTACTCTCTCTACACCCACGATTGTGTGTCTCAGTACAGCTCTACTCTCTCTACACCCACGATTGTGTGTCTCAGGACAGCTCTACTCTCTACACCCACGAATGTGTGTCTCGGTACAGCTCTACTCTATACACCCATGATTGTGTGTCTCAGTACAGCTCTACTCTCTACGCCCACGATTGTGTCTCAATACAGCTCTACTCTCTCTGCACCCATGATTGTGTCTCAGTACAGCTCTGCTTTCTACACCCACGATTGTGTGTCTCAGTACAGCTCTACTCCCTACACCCATGATTGTGTGTCTCAGTACAGCTCTAGTCTCTCTACACCCACGATTGTCTGTCTCAGTACAGCTCTACTCTCTCTACACCCATGATTGTGTGTCTCAGTACAGCTCTACTCTCTACACCCACGATTGTGTCTCTCAGTACAGCTCTACTCTCTACACCCACGATTGTCTGTATCAGTACAGCTCTACTCTCTCTACACCCACGATTTTGTGTCTCAGTACAGCTCTACTCTCTACACCCACGATTGTGTGTCTCAGTCCAGCTCTACTCTCTACACCCACGATTGTGTCTCTTAGTACAGCTCTACTCTCTACACCCACGATTGTCTGTATCAGTACAGCTCTACTCTCTCTACACCCACGATTTTGTGTCTCAGTACAGCTCTACTCTCTCTACACCCACGATTGTGTGTCTCAGTACAGCTCTACTCTCTACACCCACGATTGTCTGTATCAGTACAGCTCTACTCTCTCTACACCCATGATTGTGTCTCAGTACAGCTCTGCTTTCTACACCCACGATTGTGTGTCTCAGTACAGCTCTACTCCCTACACCCACGATTGTGTGTCTCAGTACAGCTCTACTCTCTCCTCACCCGCAATTGTGTCTCAGTACAGCTCTAGTCTCTCTACACCCACGATTGTCTGTCTCAGTACAGCTCTACTCTCTCTACACCCATGATTGTGTGTCTCAGTACAGCTCTACTCTCTACACCCACGATTGTGTCTCTCAGTACAGCTCTACTCTCTACACCCACGATTGTCTGTATCAGTACAGCTCTACTCTCTCTACACCCACGATTTTGTGTCTCAGTACAGCTCTACTCTCTACACCCACGATTGTGTGTCTCAGTCCAGCTCTACTCTCTACACCCACGATTGTGTCTCTCAGTACAGCTCTACTCTCTCTACACCCACGATTTTGTGTCTCAGTACAGCTCTACTCTCTACACCCACGATTGTGTGTCTCAGTCCAGCTCTACTCTCTCTACACCCACGATTGTCTGTCTCAGTACAGCTCTACTCTCTCTACACCCATGATTGTGTGTCTCAGTACAGCTCTACTCTCTACACCCACGATTGTGTGTCTCAGTACAGCTCTACTCTCTCTACACCCACGATTGTGTGTCTCACTACAGCTCTAATCTCTCTACACCAACGATTGTGTGTCTCAGTACAGCTCTACTGTCTACTCCCACGATTGTGTGTCTCAGTACAGCTCTACCTCCCACACACACGATTGTGTGTCTCAGTACAGCTCTACTCTCTACACCCACGATTGTGTGTCTCAGTACAGCTCTACTCTCTACACCCACGATTGTCTGTATCAGTACAGCTCTACTCTCTCTACACCCACGATTTTGTGTCTCAGTACAGCTCTACTCTCTACACCCACGATTGTGTGTCTCAGTCCAGCTCTACTCTCTACACCCACGATTGTGTCTCTCAGTACAGCTCTACTCTCTCTACACCCATGATTTTGTGTCTCAGTACAGCTCTACTCTCTACACCCACGATTGTGTGTCTCAGTCCAGCTCTACTCTCTCTACACCCACGATTGTCTGTCTCAGTACAGCTCTACTCTCTCTACACCCACGATTGTGTGTCTCAGTACAGCTCTACTCTCTACACCCACGATTGTGTGTCTCAGTACAGCTCTACTCTCTCTACACCCACGATTGTGTGTCTCACTACAGCTCTAATCTCTCTACACCAACGATTGTGTGTCTCAGTACAGCTCTACTCTCTCTACACCCACGATTGTGTGTCTCACTACAGCTCTAATCTCTCTACACCAACGATTGTGTGTCTCAGTACAGCTCTACTGTCTACTCCCACGATTGTGTGTCTCAGTACAGCTCTACCTCCCACACACACGATTGTGTGTCTCAGTACAGCTCTACTCTCTACACCCACGATTGTGTGTCTCAGTACAGCTCTACTCTCTACACACACATGAGTGTTTAGCTGACTGCTCTGTTTCCTCTGTCCTTATTAGTGTGTGTTTCGGTACAACTGAAATACCATCTATAAATCTGCTGATGACAGAAGTATTGTTGGCAGAATTTCCAACAGCAACTGTGAGGTCTGCAGCGGTGAGATAGATCATCTGGTTGAGTGCTGTCACAATAACATATTGGTGCTGTCACAGGGAAGGGATGACAGTTGCTACATTTCACCAGGAGTGTGAGGGGATTTGGAATGTCCAAAAGCACTCGAAAATTTTTACCGACGCAGTGGAAAGTGAAGCAGAGTGCTGGAACAGATATTGGAGTGGTTGCTGGGAAAGATGTTGTTGAATGTACATACGAAGTCAGAAAGCAGACTGTTGACCATGGTGGGTGTAACGTTCTGAGCCACTCGTTAACGAATGCAAGGAGCGTTGTCAGAAAAGCAGACGAGCTTATGTCAACACCGTAGCCTTTCGTGAGCCTTGTTCGCAGGAGGGGCCGGACTGGCAGTGCAGTGTTCTGTGGTTCTGTTGTTTGACGTGTGATAGTGTGAGGAGGATTCAAGGGAGTGGGGTCAGGGAAAATGCCACAGTTTGTGGACTGTACAAAGATTGGTGGAGGGGTAGGTAGTGTTGAGGAAGCTGAGAGGCTGCATAAAAATTTAGACAGATTGTGAGAATGGGAAAAGAAGTGTCAGATTGAATACAGTTTCACAAAGTGTATGGTCATGCACTTTGGGAGAAGAAATAAAAGCGTAGACCGTTTCTAAACAGGGAGAGAATTCAAAACTCTGAGGGACTTGGGGGTTCTTGTGCAGGGTTCCCTTGAAGTTAACTCGCAGGTTTACTCCGTGGTAAGGAGAACAGCTGTGACATTCATTTTGAGAGGATCAGAATACAAAGATGCAATCCGGAGGTTTTGTAAGGAACTGGTAAGGCCTCAGGAATGGTGAGCAGTTATTCTACGAAAGGATGTGCTGACAGTGGGGAGGTTTGAAAGCTGATTCAAGAGAGTGATTCTGGTAATGAAGGCTGGTCATAAAGAGTGTTTGGTGGCTCTGAGCCTGTATTTGCTGGAATTCAGGAGAATGAGTGGTGATCTCATTGAAATGTTTGGAGTGTTGATAGAGTGGATTTGGAGAAGCTGCTTCCTGTAGTGGGGTGTCTAGGATCAGAAGGCACAGAGACGAGGCAGAATTTCTTTAGCCAGAAGTGTGAATCTGTAGAATTTCTTGCTGTGGAGCCCAGGTGGTGTTTATGGTGAAGAATGACAGGTGTTTGATCACTTGGGGTGTGAAAGGTTATGGGAGAAGGCAGGAGAATGGGGTTGAGAGATATGGGTCAGTCAAATGGCAGCAGAATCTCTGGGCAAAAAGCCTACCTCAGTACAGACACCCAACAGTCTGTGGGATTTAGAGGAACAAATCAGTGGAAAGATTGCAGACAGTTGCATTAAATGTAACGTTGTGATAGTGAGTGATTTTAATTCCCCACAGATTGACTGGGACATCCATACTGCAGAAGAGCAGGGTGGGATAGAGTTTGTCATATCTGATCAGTATAGTTTCCTTAATCAGTTGTAAGCTAGGTCCAACTAGAGAAAGTGTGATATTAGACCTCCTACTGGGGACAGTGCAGGTGACAGAAATTTGTGTAGGAGAACTTGTTGCATCCAGAGATCATAATGTCATCAGTATCAAGGTAACTATGGAAAAGGATAGGTCTGGTCCTTGGGTCAAACTCTTGGAGAAATGCTAATATTGATGGTATTGTGAAATTCTGGGGGGGGGGGGCATGGTCGACAGCCTGCCCCTACATTTCTAATGACCAGCGCTGTTTATTGTTCATGTGTTAAAATGCTTTTGTGGGATTGTGCTGGGAAGTTCCAGTTCATTTATTGTTACATTTCAGCTCGGGCTATTTACTTGTGTATTTGTGGGTCACCGGGGTGTGATGGTCACCATTGGTGTGAGACTGGATGGGTTCACTCTCCAGCCTGGTCTGTTTATCACAATAAAACTGTTGTTGAGATAAAGAGCTTCCTCGTCTGTCATTATGGACCAAATGACATGATAAAAGATTTGCTAAGTGTGGACGTGGACAGTTTATTTTCTTGGCAAGTGAGAGGCCTTTAAAAGTGAAATTTTGAGAGTCCAGGCAGTCCCCGGGTTACGAACGAGTTCCGTTCCTGAGTCCGTCTTTGCTGGATTTGTACGTAAGTCGGAACAAGTACATCCGGTATTATTTAGCGCCAGTTAGTCAAACGTTTGTCTTAGTATATATTTTACCTTTCTATGCATATAAAACACTTAAGAAACATATGTATTCCAATAATTAAACCACTGTGTTGCTTAGTAATAATTGTAGCTTTCATCAGGGCAGGGCCTTTCACATGCTCCATTATTCTCACTTTATCCGTTATCCTTTAAAATTGTTCCGATCGTTGACCAACTGTAGCCTAACAATTTTCCAATGACCAATGGCGTTTCACTTCTTTCCAAACGCTTTATTATTTCCACTTTAATTTCAATCGTGATCGCTTCTCGTCAATGGAACAGAAACACTGCGGGCGGCGGGTCCCGAGCTGCGCCGGCTCCCCAGGTCCTAAGGACTACCGCACTGAATTCCCCAGGTCCGAAACTCCACCGCACTGAGACAGGTTAAATGGGACAAGTGGGGGCTGTGCTGGGTTCGGGTATTTGATCCTCCACAATATTCCGTGTGGGAATTTAAACCGGAGGTGGCAGTGTTTTTTTATGAGGCGGAGTTTCGACATCAACGCGGCACAGATGGTACGGGAGTCACTGGATCAACATCAACCCTGCACGGGAGCGGTCTGTCACTGGGTCGAACTTGAGCCTGGTGCTGATCTCACTGCGCCACCAGTCCACCGGAACAGGAAGGCGGGATCAGGGTGAATCTGACTAAGAAAAATTTAAGCCAAATACAAAGTTAAACACTCAATGGCAATGACTTAAAATGGCGGACGGCGCCACGTTCTGACTTAAGATGGTGGACAGTGTTCTCCTTCCTTGGTTCGTAATTACAACTTGTCCATAAGTTGGGCATTCATAACTCGGGGACCACCTGTACAGAGTTGACGACCGGGAATCTGAGCTTCAAGCAAAGCGGCACATCGGGGGAGGGGGAGAGATAGCTGGAATCTCTGTTTCAGGAGGTAGTCACACCCTTTAGATTAGCTGAATTCAGGCTGTGGTCAGGGACAAGAAGATGTGACAGCGAGTGGATCCAAGAGACAGTGCTGGAGGAGCGTCAGCCTGTGAGCTTGTCCAACAGGTCTGAGATTTTTGCTCCCTGTGTGGATAACAGTAGGAAGGATGAACAACCTAACTGTGGCACCGTAGTTCAGGGAGCCATTCAAGAGGGGTAAAGAAGGGAAATGTAGTGGTAATTGGGGACAGTACAGTCTGGGGAATAGACAGAGTTCTCTGTTGTGAGGATAGAGTGTCCCAAAGGCTGTGTTGCCTGCCTGGTGCCCAAGGTTGAGACATCTTATCTGACTTGCAGAGGAGTTTGCAGTGAGAGAAGAAAGATCCAGTTGTCATGGTCCATGTGGGTACCAATAACATAGATAAAATGAGGAAAGAGGTTCCGCTGAGGGAATTTGAGCAGCTAGAGACTACATTAAAAAGTAGAACCAAAATGCTACCAATCTCTGGTTTATTATCTGAGCCATGTGCAAATTGGCAAAGTGTCAAAAAGATTAGAGATTTAAAAGCATGGCTCAAGGATTAGTGTGGGAGAAGTGTGCTTGAATTCATGGGAAATTGGGGAAGGAGAGAGCAGTACCGTTGGGTTGGGCTCCACCTGAACCGTGATGGCACCTGGATCCTAACGAATTGCATAACTAGGGCTGTGGATAGGACTTAAAACTGAATAGAAGGGTGGCGGATTCAACAGATTGGAGAAGTGAAAAAAGAAAAGTGTGGATAAAGATAAAGAAAAAGCAAAGTTAAAAAAGAGAGAAGTAAGTGTGAAGAAAAGTCAACTGCAAAAGAGAAAAGGATTACAAGATTTTTAAAGCACTATGTGTGTAAGTCACTTAATCTGAATGCCCGTAGTCCGTGAACTTGTGGCTCAAGTCAGTACAAAGAGGTCTGATTCAGTGGCCTTTATAGAAACGTGGTTGCAGGTGGAGTGGACCGGAGATTAAATATCCAAGGATATCAGGTAATACAGTAGGCAGGAAAGTTAGGGAGGTGAGATAGCGCTCCTAGTTAAAGATGAGATCAGGGTGATAGTGAGAGATGATATAAGATCTAAGGAGCAGAATGTTGTATCCACCTGGGTAGAGGTTAGGAAAAATAAAGGGAAAAAAATCAATGGTGGGATTTGTCTATCGGCCATCGAACAATAACATTACAGTGGCACAGGCAATAAAACCGAGAAATATCTGAGGCCTGTAGGAATGGAACAGTCACTAGGTTCGGATATGGCCCACGTGTGGAATGAGAGACACTGAAGCGAGTCGACAGTTCACAGACTTTAATAGGAACAGAGTTAAAGGGAAAAGAAAGCAATAAACACCAGGCCAAACATGGGCCGTTAACTAAAACTCTCAAATGGAAAATGGAGCCGATACTGCGGCTGAAAAGGACAACTGAAAGCAAAACGAATCCTGCTCGTCTTCAGAGTCTGTTGACTCGACAGTCCGATTTCCCAGGCGAGGCAGAATGCAGGCAGGCGGCAAAGCATTGCTGTGCGAGGCACAAATCTCCACAAACACTGCAACGGAAAGAATGGAGTTAAAGACCATCACAATGAAATAATAATTAGCTGGCATGTGCGAAATTCATGAGCGAAATTGCTGTATCTTCTGTGCTACCGAATCCGTGGTTGTGATATGGACAGCAGTTACCATGGGAGACTTTAACTTGCACATAGATTGGGTGAATCAAGATGGTCAAGGCAGTCTCGAGGAGGACTTCACAGAATGCATCCATGATGGCTTTCTTGTACAGCATGTCACTGAACCTACAAGGGAACGTGCTATCTTAGATCTGGTCCTGTGCAATGAGACAGGTAAGATTAGTGATCCTGTAGTCAGGGATCACAGTACGACTGAGTTTCTTATGCAAATGCTGTAATAGTTCAATCTAAAACCAGTGTATTATGCCCAAACACCAGAGAGCAATGGGACGAGGGCAGATTTGGCGAGTGTAGATGGGGAACAGGGACAGTTAAGGAACAGTGGAAGACTTTCAAAGTGATTTTTCACGGCGCTCAACAAAAGTATATTCCAGTTAAAAGCAAGGACAGTGAGTGTGGGGAGAGCCAGCCAAGGATAACTAAGGAAATAAAAGAAGGCATCAAACTAAAAGTTTCCGCATGTAAAGTCTCCAAGAGCAGTGGGAAACCCGATGACTGGGAAAACTTTCAAAAGCAACAAAGAACCACTAAGTGTGCAATAAAGAAAGGGAAGATAGATCATGAAAATAAACAAGCTCAAATATTAAAAAATCAATAGTAAAAGTTTTTGTAATTATACGAAGCAGAAAAGGGTGGCTAAAGTGAACGAAGGTCCCTTGGAGGACGTGAAGGGGGATTTGATATTGGATAATGAGGAAATGGCAGAAGCTTTGAATGACTATTTTGTGTCGGTCTTCACGGTGGAAGATATGTCTAACGTGCTGAAGAGAGACGTTATGATGGGAGGTGAGGACCTCAATACAATTGCTATCACTACAGAGGCAGTGCTGAGCAAACTTGTGGGCCTGAAGATAGACAAGTCCCCTGGTCCTGATAGAATGCATCCCAGGGTGCTGAAAGAAATGGCAGAAGTTATAGTTGAGGCTTTGATGATGATTGACCCAAATTCTCTGGATTCTGGGCAGGTCCTGGTGGATTGGAAGATGATGAATGTCATGCTACTGTTAAAAAAAAGGATGTGGGCAAAAGGCAGGTAACTATAGGCCAGTAAGTTTAATGTCTGTAGTTGGGAAAATGCTTGCAGCTATCACTTAAGAAATATCGAGGCATCTGGAAGGAAATGGATCCACCAGGCAGACACAGCGTGGATTCAGCAAAGGCAGGTCCTGTTGGATAGAGGGGAACAGATGGACGTTATTTACTTGGCTTTCCAGAAGGTGCTTGCCACATAAAAGACTTACCCACAAGATAAGGATGCATAGAGTCGGGGTGATGTATTAGCATGGATGGAGGATCGGTTACTAATAGGAAGCAGAGAGTTGGGATACGTGGGTGGTACTCCGGTTGGCAATCAGTGGTGAGCGGTGAGCGGTGAGCCTCAGGGGTCGGTGCTGTTCACAATATACATTAACCATTTGGAAGAGGGGTCCGAGTGTGGTGTACCCAGGTGTGCTGGTGATACTAAATTGAGTGGAAAAGCAAATTCTGCAGAGAGATATAGGTAGGTTAAGTGAATGAGCAAGGGTCTGGCAGATGGAGTACAATGTCAGTAAAAGCAAGGTCATTCACTTTGGAAGGGAAAGTAGAAGATCAGATTATTATTTAAATGGTGAAAGACTGCAGAATGCTGCTGTGCAGAGGGACTTGGGAGTGCTTGTTCATGAATCACAAAGGGTTGGTTTGTAGGTGCAGCAGGCTATCAAGAAGGCAAATGGAATGTTGGCCTTCATTGATAGAGGGATTGAATTCAAGAGCAGGGAGATGATGCACCAACTGTACAGGGAACTGGTGAGGCTGCACCTGGAGTACTGCGTGCAGTTCTGGTCTCCGCACTTGAGGGAGGATATACTGGCTTTGGAGGCGGTGCAGAGGAGGTTCACCAGGTTGATTCCAGACCTGAGGAGAAATAGAGTCGCCTGGGACTGGACTGGTTGGAATTTAGAAGAATGAGAGGAGATCTTAAAGAAACATATAAAATTATGAAAAGGATAGATAAGATAGAGGCAGGAAAGTTGTTTCCACTGGTAGGTGAGACTAGAACTAGGGGACATAGCTTCAAGATTCAGGGAGTAGGTTTAGGATGGAGATGAGGAGGAACTGCTTTCCCCTGAGGGTGGTGAATCTGTGGAATTCTCTGCCCGATGAAGCAGTGGAGGCTGCCTCAGTAAATATATTTAAGACAAGGGTGGATAGATTTTTGCCTAGTTGGGGAATTCAGGGTTCTGGGGAAAATACAGGCAGGTGGAGATGTGTCCATGGTCAGATCAGCCATGATCTTAGTGAATGGCGGAGCAGGCTCGACAGGCCAGATGGCTGAGTCCTGCTCCCGTTTCTTGTGTTCCTGTGTTTGTCTGTCAGAATAAAAGGCAAGAATGAAAGTTTTAGGGAGCCTTGGTTTTCGAGAGATATGAAGTCTAGTTAAAAAAAAGAAGGAGCTTAACCCATGACCTCTAGTTGTAGAGTCACCCAACCTCAGTGCTTGATTGCCACCCCTCTCTATACCCCGCATTATTTTGTATGCCTCTATCAAATCTACTCGGAATCTTCTACGTTCTAGGGTATAACTGGGTCCTGGCAACATCCTTGTAAATTTTCTCTGCACTGTTTTAATCAATTTTTCAGACTACCATCCAGATCATTGATATAGAAGACAAATAACAATGGACCCAACACCGATCCCTATGGCACTCCACTAGTCACAGGCCTCCAGTCAGAGAGGCAACGGTCCACTACCACTCTCTGGCTTCTCCCACAAAGTCAAAGTTTAATCAAATTTACTACCTTATCTTGAATGCCGAGCAACTGAACCTTCTTGACAAACTCAACATGTAAAGGCCTTACTAAAGTCATTGCAGACAACACCCACTGCCTTGCCCTCATCAACTTTTCTGGTAACTTCCTCAAAAATTCCTTGAGATTGGTTAGACACAAACTAACAGGCACAAAGCCATGTTGACTACCCCTAACCAGTCCCTGTGTATCCAAATATTTATATATCCAGACCCTTCTCATTCAGGGAGGAGGTACAGAAGCCTGAAGAGCCACACTCAGCGATTCAGGAACAGCTTTATCAGATTTCGGAATGGATATTGAACACTACCTACTCTTTGCTCACTTTTTGCATGACTTACTTAATTTATTTTTAATGTATAGTTATGATTGTAATTTATGTATTTTATTATTATGTATTGTAATGTACTGTTGTCTCAAGACAACAAATTTCACGTCAAAGGCCAGTGGTTCTGATTCCGGTAGAGGAGGCCATGAATGTGTTTCGAGCATGGTCACTGCTGCTGCTCGGAGGTGAAGGGAACCCCCTGGGCATGAGGGACAGGGAACAGAATTCTCTGCTAAATTTGCTGCTTCTCGGAAACGTCTGGGTGGGCTGGCAAAGCCTTGCACTCCGTGTCCCTGCAGTGAGGGGGTGCCGGCACTGAGCTCCATGGTTGGAGCATACTGTCGTTCGTCCCACGTCAATGGAGTGTCTCTTTAAATGCAAAGGAGACCAAGAACTCTCATGTTGTTAGTTTATTAGATTCCCTATCCTGGAATGTGGCTTGCGGTTTTCTTTGGAATTTGATAGAGCAGTGTGTCAACTTTCAACATAAGTGCAATTAACTGTGCGTAAAATCAAAGGCCAGGGTTGAATCACAGCAAACGTTGAAATGTTCAGCCTTTGTCTCATCATGTTGAGTTAACCCTTAGACCTACTCCAGGATTAATCCTGTAAAAAGCACAGAGAAAGTGAACCAAAGTTAAAGAATGAAAAGGCACAGAAAGAACAGGCAAAGGATAATAATGACTACCTCAGTGTTTGACAAGAAACAATTGAGGTATTTCAAAAGAGATGGTTGTTGCATTTTATGTAGTTGTTTCATGTAGCACCAGGGTCCTGAAGGAACGTTGTCCTGTATACTGTGTACTGTGTACTGTACCAGCAGCCCAAGGTCGAAATAACAATAAACTTGACTCGACTTGACTTGACAGTACACAGTAAAAATAAAAATAAAACAATGTTCCTCCAGGACCCTGGTGCTACATGAAACACAAAACTACACTAGACTATGCTAGACAGCACAAGGATAAACTACATAAAACAACATAAAAACTACACTAAACTACAGACCTGCATAGGACTACATAAAGTGCACAAACCTGTACAGGGCATTACAATAATTATATAAACAAGGCAATAGGCACATTGGAGGACAAAATACAATATAATAATAAATGATGTAGATGTCAGTCCAGGCTCTGGGTATTGAGGAGTCTGATGGCTTGGGGGAAGAAACTGTTACATAGTCTGGTCTTGAGAGCCTGAATGCTTCGGAGCCTTTTCCCAGACGGCAGGAGGGAGAAGAGATTGTATGACAGGTGCGTGGGGTCCTTCATAATGCTGTTTCCTTTGCGGATGCAGCGTGTAGTGTAAATGTCCGTGTTGGCAGGAAGAGAGACCCCGATGATCTTCTCAGCTGACCTCACTATCCGCTGCGGGGTCTTGTGATCCGAGATGGTGCAATTCCCGAACCAGGCAGTGATGCAGCTGCTCAAGATGCTCTCAATACATCCTCTGTAAGAATGCAGCAGATCTCAAGGATGAACCAGATGCTTTCCCAGGCATAGCTTCTGTAACCCCTTGGGTCGCCTCAGGCTCGCTCAGCTCGTTCTCGTCTAGGGGGAGCAGCCTTCGGCCCCGCCAAACTGGGTAATCAGCTGGTGTGGATGCTGTGTGATGTCCCCACCTCGCCCAAAAACAGACAGTACACCATAAGCGATTAAATGAGTACAATTTATAAAGGTTACTATAACTAAGTGATTAATAACGATACAGTATATATGAAGAGAAAATTAAAGAAAAGGCGCCAAACTTATCAAAGTCCGAACCACTTCGTGCACAGCCGTTGGAGCTCAATTACTGAAGTCTTCTGGCCACCATTCGATCCCCTCGGAACTCCTCGACTCGCAGCTCAGGACCCTCCGAACTCCTCGACTCTCCAAACAGCTCAGGACCCTCCGAGTGGTCAACCAAGCACATCTAGCTTCATCCCCCCCCTCCTCGGAGAATCTCCCAGCCTCGGACCCCCCTTTGGGGTCCGATCCTCGCCCAGCTTAGAGCATTGCGTCCTCTCTCTCGACCCTCTCGCGCCGATCTGCCCAAAAGCCCGTCAACAAAAGCTTACAGACTCAGAAGAAAGAACATTAATCCCCATTTGGTTTACAAAGGAATACCATTCTCGTTATCAGTAAATTAGCATTCCTGCTAGTTAACAAAAAAGAAGAAACCCTCTTTACACTTCAATAATGTCCACACCATGTAGCCAATGGCTGGTGCCCTGCCAATAACTTGGACAAGCTGCTTGACAGGCCCACGGTATCACAAGAGAGATTCCAGCATGGACAAAGCAGTGGCTGATTGGCAGGAGGCAAAGAGTGGGAATGAAGGGAGCCTTTCCTGTCTGGCTGCTGGTGACTAATGGTGTTCGCCAGGGACCAATTCTTTTGATGTTATTTATCAATGATTCAGATGGCTTTGTCGAAAAGCTTGCAGACGATATGAAGATGCATGGATGGGCAGATAGTTTTGAGGAAGTAGAGATCCCATAGAAGGACCGAGACAGATTAGGAGAATGGGCAAAGAAATGGCAGATGGAATAACAGTGTTGGGAAGTGTATGGTCATGCACTTTGGTAGAAGAAATTAAAGAGCTGACTATTTTCTAAATGGAGAGAAAATACAGAAACTGAGGTGAAACGGATTTGAGAGTCCCTGTGCAAGATTCCCTAAAGGTTAATTTGCAGGTTGAATCTGTAGTGAGGAAGGCCAATTTAATGTTAGCATTCATTTCTAGAGGACTAGAATATAAAAGCAAGGATGTAATGTTGAGACTTTGTAAAGCACTGGTGAGGCCTCACTTGGAATATCGTGAGCAGTTGTGGGCCCCTCATCTGAGAAAGGATGTGCTGAAACTGGAGAGGGTTCAAAGGAGGTTCATGAAAATATTCCAGGATTGAACAGCTTGTCATATGAGGAGTGTTTGGTGGCTCTGGGCCTGTATTCACTAGACTGCAGAAGAATGAGGGGTGACCTCATTGAAACCTGAATAGTGAAAGGCCATGATAGAGTGGATGTGGAGAGGATGTCTCCTATGGTGAGAGAGTCTAAGGCCAGAGGGCACAACCTCAGAATAGAGGGACATCCTTTTAAAATGGAGATGAGGAGGAATTTCTTGAGCGAGAGTGTGGTGAATCTGTGGAATTCTTTGCCACAGGCAGAGGTGGAGGCCAAGTCTTTCTGTATATTTAAGGCAGAGGTTGATAGATTCTTGATTGGTCAGGGCACGAAGGATCCCTTCATGGGGAGAAGGCAGGAGACTGGAGTTGAGAGGAAAATTGGATCAGCCATGATGAAATAACGGAGTAGGCTCGGTGGGCCAAATGTGGCCTAATTCTGCTCCTGTATCTTACGATCCTAAGACCATAACACATAGGAGCAGAATTAGGCCATTCAGCCCATTGAGTCCGCTCCGTCATTTCATCACGGCTGATCTCAGAACCCACTCAACCCCATACAGCTGCCCTCTCAAAATATCCCTTGATGCCCCGACCAATCAGGAATCTATCAGCTTCCAGCATGGCCTCCACCGCAGTCTGTGGCAGGGCATCCCACCGATTCTTTGGCTCTTCAGCTAAAAAATTCCTCTTCAGCTCTGTTCTAAAAGGTCGCTCTTCAATGTCTAAGTCCCACTGCAAAAGGCAGTGCTTCCTCAGCACGACCTACCTCACCACCTATCTTCATATCAACCACAAACTTTGCTACAAAGCCATCAATTCCGTTATCTAAATCACTGACAAACAATGGGGAAAGTCCCAATACTGTTGGTCAGCGGCAGCCGACCAGAAAAGGCCCCTTTTATTCCCACTCGCTGCCTTACAACTTAACAGGAGGCGGGAGGTGGAGAGGTACCAAGGGGATGAGTGAAATGTGCGTTGAACTGATCTAGTAGGAGCTGTAAGAAAATGTTTCCCTTGCACTGCACATTGGCATAAAAAACAGTCGGACAGGAGACAACGGTGCTGATGAATATCTCGAATGCGATGTAAATGTTTTCAAAAGTATTCCTGATTAACTCTAGAAGTGGGGGCACATGTCTAAGTAAACATTTTTATAAATAAGTTGCAATCTAAACAAGGAAAATGAAGTGAGAGATAAGAGAGAAGTAAAGTGGTGAGTGATTTACAATTTTGCTAACAGATAAGAGGAATGAGAACAATATTTCTGTGGCCCTTCCCAAGTTGCCCCTCTATAGGCTCTGGGCAATATTGTACATTGCCTGATACAGCTTGAATGTCATTTTAACATATAGCTTTGTTTTATATTTTGGCTGTGATGCACCATCAATAACTCACACTGAGACGTAAGGCGAGATATCGGCTTTTATTGACTGGAAGAAGGAACCAGGAGTGAGTGTCCATCATACTACGTCCTGGAGACTGAGGCCGAGCGTCAGGCCTCAGATCGCCTTTATACAGGGGCCTGTGGGAGGAGCCACAGGAGCAGTCAGCAGGGGCGTGTCCCGACAGGCACATAGTTCACCACAGGCTGATCATCATAAGATTAAGTTCTGTTTAAAGTGTCACCGTAAACTTAGCTGCTCCATACACATAAGACTCATCTGACCTACTGGTGACTGGTCATTTTGTTTTGAGCAGAGTAGGTGTTTCAATAATACCATTCTAAATGTATCATCGAAGTACAGAACGTCAACAACTTTGAATTCTTCGGTTTTGTTATTCCACAGGGCCTGTCCTGGGTTCAGCTCATAAAGGCCTTTACAAAGAAAGCACAACAGCACCTTGACTTCCTTAGGAGTTTGCAAAGATTTGGCATAACATCGAAGACATTTACACAGACTTCTAAAGATGTGTGGTGGAGAGTATACTGACTGGCTGCATCACAGCCCAGTATGGGGGCATCAGTGGCCGTGAATGGAAAATCCTACTGGATTCGGCCCAGTCGGTCACGGGTAAAGCCCTCTCTGCCTCTGAGCACATCCACAGGAAAGCAGCACCCATCATTGATGCACTATCAATAACTCCAAAAGACTGGAAGTAGAGTAAATACTGAAAGGCTTTTATTAGCAGTAAAACGGAACACGTCCATGCTGGATGACTGTGGGAGGAGCAGAGACACAATCACCTTTATCCAGGGGTCTGTGGGAGGAGCCACAGGAGCAGTCAGAGGAGGGGTGTGTCCAGACAGATAGATATACATGGTTTACCACAATCATCAGTGACCCCCACCCCCTAGGACATGCTCTCTTCTTGCTGCTGCTATTATGAAGAGGTATAGGAGCCTCAGGACTCACATCACCAGGTTCAGGAATAGATACTACCCCTCAACCACGAGACGTTTGAACCGGAGGGGATACCTTCACTCAAATTCACTCACCCCATCACTGAAGAGTTCCAACAACCTCTGTGCTCAATGTCAGGGACTCTTCTCCTCATGTTCTCGATATTTATTGCTTATTTATTCATTATTTTTCTTCCTTTCATTTTGTATTTACAGTGGCTGAACACCCAGTCCGTGTGGTTTTCCCTTGATTCTATGATGGTTATTATTCTAGAATGGATTTATTGAGCACGTCCATAAGAAAATGAATCTCAGGGTAGTGCGTGGTGGCATGTGTGTAATCTGGGAATAAATTTACTTTGAATGTTGAACTCTGCGTTTTACAAACATGGAAATGGGATAGCGGACACAGTAGGTATAACAACACAAAAATACAACTGCAGATTCTGTGGATCAAAGAATACGTACACAACGCTGGAAGAACTCAGCAGGTCAGGCAGCATCCGTGAGAAAAGAGTAGCCAACGTTTCGGGCCGAGATCCTTCATCAGGAATGAAGGCCCTCCTGATGAAGGGTCTTGGCCCGAAACGTTGACTACTCTTTTCTCCTGGATACTGCCTGACCTGCTGAGTTCTTCCAGCGTTGGGTTCGTACAGTAGGTACAGACGTGTGGATGTGTGTGAAGGGTATTTTATTGTTTGCTTTTGTTTTGTCATTTAGAGTAAAATTGGATCGGAATATGGACAGGAAAGGAATGGAGGGTCATGGGCTGAGTGCGGGTCGGTGGGACTAGGTGAGAGTAAGCGTCGGCATGGACTAGAAGGGCCGAGACGGCCTCTTTCCGTGCTGTATTTGTTATATGGTTAGCCTGGCCGGGCAACTTTGTTAACCGGTTCTGCCTTTTTTTGCCACCAGCACCACTTCCCACTGTACTTAAGATTTTAATTGTGAAGTGCCACCTGATATAAAGCCACATGTAATTTTCCTTGATGGCTTTTCCTCCCAATCTGACACTGAGTGAAATATTTAAGTGGATGTACAGTGCGTGCACGTCATGTAACAGCAGGAGTGGAGTAGCACAGGTACTGCTGAATCTTCTTGCCTTACATCCTTGCACTCAATCTCACTGTGCCTTAGGAAGAGCACATGGCAATGGACAACGAGGGAAACTGCGTGCGTTTCTCACCTCTTCAGAACTCCAATAAAGCAAGCTGAACCAACAATGAACCTTTTTGGAGCAGGCCTAATTCTGCTCTTATAAGTTATGGTCTTGTTTTGTTTTTTTAATGACTTACTGCAATTGCTGTTACAATCTACACACCTCAAACCAATAGGAAGGATTAAATAACCAGAAGGAATGAATGAGCTAGACTCAACACAATGAGCAAGGCTAAAGGATAATTGGTAAAAGCAAAAACAAGAGATTCTTGACCGTAGCAAGAAAATTAGTGGTAACTGTATGATTTGCCAGAGACATAATTCCAAAAGACACCGTCAGTATCTGCCGCCGCTGGGCCCTCTCCCAGAGTTCACAAACATTTCCAAAAGGACTTTATGCAGTTACCTCAATGATGACGGACTTGTTTTCTCCCGGGGCAAATGCTTATCTGGCACAGAGAAATTATGCCGTAATTTTTATTATGAGAATTTATTTATTTGTAGATTGGGGATCCCAGAGAAAATCTCAAGTGATAACGGTCCTCACTTTACCGGCAAAGCTCAGAGGTGGAGACATTATTCCGCGTGCCCTTACTGGGCAGCCAGAACCCAGACACGCGGGTCAGCTAGACTGCAGGGTGAGGCCGAGGCTTCCACCCGTGATGATGTGCTGCGCTCCAGCCTGTGTAACAGCATGAGGTAAGACATCCCGCACACACGCCAGCCACCCCTCCCTTTTTAATTAAACACGAGTGAAGCGTGTTGTGCTCTGGCACCAGCTCTTAGAGGTTCCCATCGGCAGGCGATTGAAGGCCCGAAGTTGGCGCAGGCTGCGGATCCGACCTTCCGGCCGGGACACTGGGTACTGAGGAGAGCCTACCGATAAAAGACCAGCCTGATGCCCGCTGGGAATGTTGCTGACTACTGGAAACTGGCACATTAAGCCAGCGGGCCCACCTGGTCAGGGAAGAGCTGGTCAGAAGAAGGTTGAAGAAAGGTACTGATGAACTGGATGCCCGATCTTTGCTGTTTTGCCACATTAAGTAATCACTATGCATTCAAAGCTTTGGGTCATTTGGGCACCTACTTTTTGCTAAATGCAGAAGTACCTCACCACACTAATACGCCTGACACTTCTCTTCGCCTCTGTTATGGATATGCACCGTGTACTACGTGGCCAGATTGCTGGGCACTCCCGAGAGTGTCCATACACTTGGAAGGTGACATTTATGCCCCTGAATCGTCGAGAGTTTGATGCTGCGTCTTACTAGACCTGTAAAAGGCGCAGAAGTCTACACCCCTGCCGTTGCAACTGTTTTTGATGGACAGTATCAACCTCGATTGTATAGGCTCCCCACCTCCCTGAAGCTGCTTCATGGGGACGGGGTGAAGCAAGTTACTGCAACCAGCAAGACTTGGGTAGCAGTGTGTGCAATGTCTATACTACTGGCGACTCGCCAAACCCCGTTAACGGTGCTTACTGGATAGCTGGCCAACACTGGTGCCAGGGGTAGCCCTTCTAAAATGGGATCTTGGCTGAACCAAAGCCATGTTAACTGGCCTGCTAGTACTACCTGGCCACCCGTTCTCTCTACATCTCACTCTGTAGGACTGCTGTCCATCGAAGGACTATGGAGACTGACTGTTTCTGAATTGTATTATTCCTGTTCTGGCAGCTGGCCAGGCTCCCTTGTGAAAGCATTAACATGGTCTCAGAGCTGTTGGAAAGAATGACTCAAACTTGGCACTACATGATACAAGCCAGACAATCAATGGCATTTCTGCCAAAGTGATGCCAAAATCAACTAGCGCTGGGCTTAAAGAGCAAACATGAGGAAATCTGCAGATGCTGGAAATTCAAGCAACAACACACAAAATGCTGGTGGAACACAGCAGGCCAGGCAGCATCCATAGGGAGAAGTGCTGTCGACGTTTCGGGCCGAGACCCTTCGTCAGGACTGACTGAAAGGAAAGATAGTAAGAGAAACTTTCCTTTCAGTTAGTCCTGACAAAGGGTCTCGGCCCAAAATGTCGATCGTCCTTCTCCCTATAGATGCTGCCTGGCCTGCTGTGTTCCACCAGCACTTTGTGTGTGTTGTAGCACGGGACTTTCTGTTGTTTGAGAGAATTGCTACTTGTGCCTTTATTAGCCAGGAATGTTGCAGGTACATCCCTGATATCAACAGCAAACTGTCCCAGATGAAATTGTCACAGAGTTTCAGAGACTCTGGAGTTCAGTGAGATTTACGTTGTCCTCTACAAGACAAAGAGGACAGAGTGTAGTAGTTGCAGCAAGGCCAGGTTAAAGACAATGTCCAGGCAAAGGATAGCCTGGGGTAGTTGTAGTCAAATGAGACCTTGGAAGTGATTTTAGTTATTGTTGGTGATGGCAGTTCCACACACCCAGCCCCCTCTGTTACCTCTATACTTCCCTGCAATCTCCTTAAAATTATCCCGTTTGTATTTTCTGCCCTGAGAAAAGGTCTCTGCCGCCCACTCTATGCCTCTTATCACTTTGAACACCTCTATCGAGTCACCGCTCATCCCCTTTCACTCCAAAGTGAAAGCCCTAGATTGCTCAAGCTATCTTTATAAGATCTGTTCTCTAACCTAGACAACTTTCTAGTAAACCTCCTCTGCCACCTCTCGAAAGCTTCCACCTCCTTCCTCTAATGAGATGACCGCAGTATTCCAAGGGTGGTCTAACCAGGATTTTATAGAGCTGCACCCTTTAAACTCAATACCCTGAGTAATGAAGGCCAACACACAATCATCATATCAACCTACGGAGCAACTTTATAGACTTAGACCTCAAGATCCCTTTGCCCCTCCTCACTGCCGAGAGTCCGGCCATTAACCCGATATTCTGACTTCTAGCTTGATCTTCCAAAGTGAATCTCTTCACTTTTTTTCAGGTTGAAGTCCATCTGCCACATCTCGGCCCAGCTGTGCATCCTGTCAATGTCCCGTTGTAACCTTGACAGCCTTCTACACTCTCCACAACTCCACCCACCTTCACGTCATCTGCAAACTTACTAACTGCTCCCTCACTTTTCATTTATTTATAGAAATCAGGCAGAATGCAGTCCATCTGCTACCCTGTGGGCAAGTCGGTTTGAATCCGTGCATCCAAGTTTCCCTGGATCCCATGCCTCCTGACCACGGGAAACCTTGTCTACATCTCACTAAAATATATACGCACCTAGCAGCATGAGAAGTAGAAATTGGTCAGCCAGTTGGCCCCTCGTACCAGTGTGACCATGGCTGAGCTCAATGCCATTCTCCTCGGATTTACTGACCGACCTTCTCCATGACCAAGTTGAAGGTTCCTGGCTGCTGGGAAGAGACCTCTCTCCTCTCGCAGGTACTGAGCAGAATGTTTAGTCTTCCTCACACAAAACACTCAGCAAACCTTCATGAACACTTGAACACCTCCTTTCTATTCCTTTTTCACTATTTATTTATTTCCATAACTTACAGTAATACAAATCTAAATGCCACAAAACAACTTTTCACGATATTTATCAGTGATAATGAAGTTGGTTTTGATCTCAGGAATCAGCCAGTTCCCTAGGGGTTCCTTAACCTTAAACTCTCTTATCACCTCCAGAGCACACCAGACCTTCCGATAATCTCGAAAGGAGTATAACATAAAAGCAAGGATGTTATGCTGAGGCTTTATAAGGCATTGGTCAGACACACTTGGAGTTTTGTGAGTAGTTTTGTCATTATCTGTCATTGGAGAGGGTCCAGAGGAGGGTCATGAGAATGATCTGGAAATGAAAGGGTTAACATGCCAGGATCATTTGATAGCTTGCTGTAGTTTAGAAAAATGAGGGGATGTCATTAAAACCTGTTGAATATTGAAACGCCTTGACAGAATAGATGTGGGGGAGTCTAGGGCCAGGTGGCACAGCCTCAGCCTCAAAGGACATCCCTTCAGTGAAGACTAAAAGCCCCTTCAGCCAGAAAGTGGAGATTGGTCGATTCTTGATTAATCAGGAAGTCAAAGGTTATGGGGAGAAGGCAGGAGAATGGGGTAATAAATCAGCCATGATGGAATGACGGTTCAGTTTCAATGAGCTGAATGGCCCAATTCTGCTCCGATGTCTCATGACCTTATCTGCTGCTTACAACCTTGAGAGGTTGTCCCATCATCCCCATCTCCTCTTCGCTGACGATCAACACTGGTGCACCTCGGGTGTGAGCCTAGCCCACTGCTCTACTCTCTATATACATATGGCTGTGTGGCTAGGCATAGCTCAAATACCATCTATAAATTTGCTAATGATACAACCATTGTTGGTAGAATCTCAGGTGGTGACGAGAGGGCGTACAGGAGTGAGATATGTCAATTAGTGGAGTGGTGCCGCAGCAACAACCTGGCACTCAACATCAGTAAGATGAAAGAGCTGATTGTGGACTTCAGGAAGGGTAAGACAAAGGAACACATACCAATCCTCATAGAGGGATCAGAAGTGGACAGAGTGGGCAGCTTCAAGTTCCTGGGTGTCAAGATCTCTGAGGATTTAACCTGGTCCCAACATATCGATGTAGTTATAAAGAAGGTAAGGCAGCAACTATACTTTATCAGGAGTTTGAAGAGATTTGGCATGTCAACAAATACACTCAAAAACTTATATAGTTGTACTGTGGAGAGTATTCTGACAGGCTGCATCACTGTCTGGTATGGAGGGGCTACTGCACAGGACCAAAAGAAGCTGCAGAAGGTTGTAAATCTAGTCAGCTCCATCTTGGGTACTAGCCTACAAAGTACCCAGGACATCTTCAGGGAGTGGTGTCTCAGAAAAGCAGCGTCCGTTATTGAGGACCTTCAGCACCCAGGGCATGCCCTTTTCTCACTGTTACCATCAGGTAGGAAGTACAGAAGCCTGAAGGCACACAGTCAGCGATTCAGGAACAGCCTCTTTCCCTCTGCCTTCTAATTCCTAAATGGACATTGAATCTTTGGACACTACCTCACTTTTTTTTTAATATACAGTATTTCTGTCTTTGCATGTTTTTTAAAATCTATTCAATATGTGTAATTGATTTACTTGTTTATTTATTATTATTATTATTCTCTCTCTGCTAGATTATGTTTGACATTGAACTGCTGCTGCTAAGTTAACAAATTTCACATCACATGCCGGTGATAATAAACCTGATTCCGATTCTGATCATCAGCTGGACTGACAATGGGCCCCCAGCAAACAAAGGGAATTATTGAATCCGATCAAGGAGACTGATTTAAGAACATATCTCCTCCCTGATGGTAGCAATGAGAAGAGGGTATGATGGGAGGTCATTAATAATGGATGCCACAGTTTTGAAGTGTTGCCTTTTGAAGATGCCCTCGATGCTGGGCAGTCTAGTGCCCATGACGGAGCTGGCTGAGTCTGCAGCTTTCTCCAGCTTTTCCCAGTCCTGTGCAGTGGCCCCTCCACACACGGCGGTGATGAAACCAGTTAGAATGCTCTCCATGGTACATTTTTACTAGAGTCTTTGGTGATATACCAAATCTCCTCACACTCCTAATGAATGATAGCCACTGTCCTGTCTTCTTTGCAATTGCATCAATATGTTGGGTCCAGGTCAGATCTTCAGAGATGTTGACACCCAGGAACTTGAAACTGCTCACCCTCTCCTCTTCTAATCCCTTGATCAGGACTGGTGTATTTTTCCATGACTTCTGGTTGTTCAACCCAGATAAGTGCTACGCCTGCCCTTACACTTCCTCCCTCACCACCATTCAGGGCCCCAGACAGTCCTTCCAGGTGAGGCGACACTTCACCTGTGAGTCGGCTGGTGTGGTATACTGCGTCCGGTGCTCCCGGTGTGGCCTTTTATATATTGGTGAGACCGTTTCGCTGAACACCTAAGCTCGGTCCGCCAGAGAAAGCAGGATCTCCCAGTGGCCACACATTTTAATTCCACGTCCCATTCCCATTCTGATATGTCTATCCATGGCCTCCTCTGTTGTCAAAATGAATCCAAATTCAAGTTGGAGGAACAACACGTTATATACCGGCTGGGTAGCCTCCAACCTGATGGCATGAACATTGACTTCTCTAACTTCCATTAATGCCCCTCCTCCCCTTCTTACCCCATCCCTGGTATATTTAGTTTTTTTCATCCCTCTTTTTTTCTCTCTCTGCCCATCACTCTGCCTGTTCTCCACCTCCCTCTGGTGCTCCCCTCCCCCTTTCTCCCGAGGCCTCCCGTCCCATGATCCTTTTCCCTTCTCCAGCTCTGTATCTCTTTTGCCAATCACCTTTCCAGCTCTTAGCTTCATCTCTCCCCCTCCGGTCTTCTCCTATCATTTCGCATTTCCCCCTCCCCCCACTACTTTCAAATCCCTTGCCATCTTTCCTTTCGGTTAGTCCTGACGAAGGGTCTCGGCCCAAAACCTCGACAGTCCTTCTCCTTATAGATGCTCCCTGGCCTGCTGTGTTCCACCAGCACTTTGTGTGTGTTAAGTGTGAGGTGGTTCATTTTGGTAGATCAAGTATGAATGCAGAATATCGTAAGACTCTTGGTAGTGTGGAGGATCAGAGGGATCTTGGGGCGAGTCCATGGGACACTGAGAACTGCTGCGCAGGTTGACTCTGTGGTTAAGAAGGCATACGGTGTATTGGCCTTCATCAACCATGGGATTGAGTTTAAGAGCTCAGAGGTAATGTTGCAGCTATATAGGACCCTGGTCAGACCCCACTTGGAGTACTGTGCTCAGTTCTGGTCACCTCACTACAGGAAGGATGTGGAAGCCATAGAAAGGGTGCAGAGGAGATTTACAAGGATGCTGCCTGGATTGGGGAGCATACCTTATGAGAATAGGTTGAGTGAACTCGGCCTTTTCTCCTTGGAGCGACGGAGGATGAGAGGTGACCTGATAGAGGTGTATACGATGATGAGAGGCATTGATCATGTGGATAGTCAGAAGCTTTTCCCCAGGGCTGAAATGGCTAACGCGAGTGGGCACAGGTTTAAGGTGCTTGGAAGCAGGTACAGAGGGGATGTCAGGGGTAAGTTTTTTACTCAGAGAGTGGTGAGACCTTGGAATGAGCTGCCAGCGATGGTGCTGGAGGCGGATATAATAGGGTCTTTTAAGAGACTCCTGGATAGGTACATGGAGCTTAGAAAAATAGAAGGCCTTGGGTAACCCTAGGTAATTTCTAAAATAAGTACATGCTCGGCACAGCATTGTGGGCCAAAGGGCCTGTATTGTGCTGTAGGTTTTCTATGTTTCTATGCTCCTGCTTTCTGAAGTCCACAATCAATTCCTTGGTCTCACTGACATTGAATACGAGGTTGTTGTTGTGACATCACTCGGCCAGCTGATCCATCTCACCTCCTCATCACCGTCTGAGATTCTGCCAACAACAGTTGCATCATCAGCAAAGTTATAGATGGCATTTGAGCTAAGCCTCCCCACACAGTCATGGGTATGGAGAGAGCACAGCAGTGGGCTGAGCACACATCCCTGGGAGTGTGGCAGTGTTGTTTGTCAGTGAGGAGGAGATGTTATTTCCGATCCACACAGCCTGGGGTCTCCTGGTGAGGATCCAGTTGCAGAGGGAGGTACAGAGGCCCAGGTTTTGAATCTCGTTGACTGGTACTGAGGGGATAATGGTGTGGAATACCGAGGCTGTAATCAATAAAGAGTCGCCTGATCTGGATGTATTACTCTTCTCCAGGTGAGTGGAGAGCCAGTGAGGTTGTATCTGCTGTAGACTTATTGTGGCAGGTCCAGCTGGAGTTGATTCTGACAGTGACCAACCTCTCAAAGCACTGTATCACTGTAGATGTGAGTGCACCTGGGCGACGGCCATTGAGACAGTTCGCCCTGCTCTTTTTGGCCGCTATGTGTGAGGGGGAGGTAATGGAGGAATAGAATTGGATAGACGATGGGATGAATGGATTCTTTCTGGCTGGTAATTTAAAATAAGTATACTTTCGAAAGGCGGTGCCTCAAAAAGACAGTACCCATCGCTAAGGGCCTTCAGCACCCAGTTCATGCCCTGTTCTCATTACTGTCATCAGGGAGGAGGTACAGGAGCCTGAAGACCCACAACTCAAAGATTAGGGAGCAGCTTCTTCACTTCCGCCATCAGGTTTCTGAACTCACAATTCCTCTTTTGAAGTATTTGTTTACAGCCATCTTTTGTCTTGTACTGCGCGTCCGCCACAGAGCAACAAATTTCATGACATACTGTACGTCAGTGAAAAGTCTATAGGTCACCGGAATAGAATCAGGCC
Source organism: Hypanus sabinus (assembly GCF_030144855.1). Taxonomy (NCBI): domain Eukaryota; kingdom Metazoa; phylum Chordata; class Chondrichthyes; order Myliobatiformes; family Dasyatidae; genus Hypanus; species Hypanus sabinus. Next base: position 157,718,206 of record NC_082715.1, on the reverse strand, counting down.
ATCTGGCCCATTGAGTCTGCTTCTGTGTCACCATTTCGTCATGGCTGGTTTATTATCTCGTCCAACCCCACTCTTCTGCTTCCTCCCCATAACCTTTGATGGCCGAACTAATGAAGCACCGGTCAAGCTCCGCCTTAAGTACACCCAATGACTAGGCCTGCACAGCCGTCAGTGGCAAAGAACTCCACAGATTCACCACCCTCTGGCTGAAGAATACTTTCCCTTGTCTCTGTTCTAAATGGATGCCTCTCTATTCTGAGGCTGTGTCCCCTTGTCCTAGACTCATCACCGTAGAAACATCCTCTCCACATCCCCTGTATCTGTGTCCCCTGGTCCTAGACTCCCCCACTATAGAAACATCCTCTCCACATCCACTCTATCTGTGTCCTCTGGTCCTAGACACCCCCACTATAGGAAACATCCTCTCCACATCCACTCTATCTGTGTCCCCTTGTCCTCGACTCCCCCACTATAGAAACATCCTCTCCATGTCCACTCTATCTGTGTCCCCTTGTCCTAGACTCCCCCACTATAGAAACATCCTCTCCACAGCCACTCTATCTGTGTCCTCTGGTCCTAGACTCCCCCACTATAGAAACATCCTCTCCATGTCCACTCTATCTGTGTTCTCTGGTCCTAGACTCCCCCTCTATAGAAACATCCTCTCCACAGCCACTCTATCTGTGTCCTCTGGTCCTAGACTCCCCCTCTATAGGAAACATCCTCTCCACATCCACTCTATCTGTGTCCTCTGGTCCTAGACTCCCCCTCTATAGGAAACATCCTCTCCACATCCACTCTATCTGTGTCCTCTGGTCCTAGACTCCCCCTCTATAGAAACATCCTCTCCACAGCCACTCTATCTGTGTCCTCTGGTCCTAGACTCCCCCTCTATAGGAAACATCCTCTCCACAGCCACTCTATCTGTGTCCTCTGGTCCTAGACTCCCCCTCTATAGGAAACATCCTCTCCACATCCGTCCCCTCTGGTCCTAGACTCCCCCACTATAGAAAAATCCTCTCCACATCCACTCTATCTCAGCCTTTCAATATTTAATCTCCATTTCCCATGATGCTTCCAAACCCCAGCAAGTACAGATCCAGAACCATCAAGCACTCCTCACATGTTAACCCTTTCATTCTCAGGACCATATTCATGAACCTCCCCTAGACCCTCTCCATAATTTCTTAGATAAGGAGCTCAAAACTGCTGGCAATACTCCATGCAGTCTGTCCAATGCCTTATAAAGCCCTAACATTACATCCTTGCATTTCTGTTGTGGTCACCTAGTGTGTGTCGCCCTTCCATACCACCGACGTTAACCATAGGGAATCATGCATGAGGCCCTCTGCACCAGAGTTTAGAAGTCTCTCTCTGTTTAGAAAATAGTCTACTCTCTTATTCCTTCTACCAAAGTGCATGGCCATACACTTCTTTACCCATTCTCCTGATCCGTCTAGGTCCTTCTGCAGCCACTAGCTGTCTGGGCAGCACAATATGGAGGGCAAGCTGTTCCCATGTCGCAGGCTCCCCTCTCCGTACATCTGGTGAACCCAAAGGAATGGCGGAGACCGAAACAGTTTAGTACCAGCCCTGTTGCAGGAATTGCCAGTCAGCATTGAACTCAACATAGGGCTGCCTTTAGGACTCCAGCTTTAGGGTTTTCCCTCGGGATTTACTCCCAAAACCTTCCTCATGAGTGGGTAGAGCTGCAAGACTGTGGAGGTTTGAGACCCTTCTCCGAGCTGGGCTGCCAACCATGGCTGACAAGCTCCGTCTACCCAAAGCAACTGGTTTGAAGGTGCCAGTAACCCGCCTTTACCCCTTCTCCTGTCAGTAGAAGTGATTCCGCCAGGCTTAGTAGCCAAACCACACGTGAAGGCCAGGAGCTGGTCTTGGTTTTCGAAGGCTCATTGTCAGCATTGAATAGGTAGTGGGAGCTTGTCTCCAGTACCACCCCACCCCAGCTATAACATCCTATATCCGTGATGTTAAGCATCCATCTTTTTTAGCAGCTTCATTTGCAGCTCCTTGTCAAAGGCACTCTGAAAAATCCTAGAATCATTCTCGTGAATCTTCTCTCCAAAGTCAGTATATCCTTCCTAAAGTAAGGAGCCCAAAACTGCACACAATACTCCAAGTGTGGTCTCACGAGTGCCTTACAGAGCCTCAATATCACATCCCTGCTCTTATATTCTATACCTCTGGAAATGAATGCCATCATTGCATTCATCTCTTTCACCACCAACTCAACCTGGAGGTTAACCTTTAGGGTATCTTGCACAAGGACTCCCAAGTCCCTTTATATCTCTGCATTTTGATTTCTTTCCCCATCTAAATAATAGTCTGCCCATTTATTTCTTCCACCAAACTGCATGACCGTACACTTCCCAACAATGTATTTCATTTGCCACTTCTTTGCCCCTTCCCCTGAACTATCTAAGTCTCTCTGCAGGTTCTCTGTTTCCTCAACACTACCCTCTCCTCCACCTATCTTTGTATCATCGGCAAATTTAGACACAAATCCATTAATCATTGGCATATATCATAAAAAGCAGCGGTCCCAACACCGACCCGTGTGGAACTCCACTGGTAACCGGCAGCCAGCCAGAATAGGATCCCTTTATTCCCACTCTCTGTTTTCTGCCGACCAGCCAATGCTCCACCCATACTAGTATCTTCCCTGTGATTCCATGGGCTCTTATCTTGCTAAGCAGCCTCCTGAACGGCACCTTGTCAAAAGCCTTCTGAAAATCCAAGTACACCATGTCTACTGCATCTCCTTCATCTACCCTGCTTGCAATTTCTTCAAAAAGTTGCAGTAGATTAGTTAGGCAGGATTTTCCTTTCAGGAAACCACACTTTGGCCTATCTTGTCATGTGCCTCCAGATGTCAGGCTAACACGTCTATAGCTTCCTTTCTGCTGCCTCTCACCCTTCTTAAACAGTGGAGTAACAACCGGCCGAAAGCAACTGAAAAAGCAATCAAAAGGGAAAAGATGAAATGTGAAGAGGTGGACTGGCCTCTGCATTGCTGAGGCCTGGTGAGAACTGTTAATTTCACTAAGGAGCATGAGGCTATTGTCTCCCACACCATCACTGACCTTGCTAGCTCTGGGGATCTCCCATCCATCACCTCATGCACTGCTGCTAGAATGTTTGTGACCCCTGTGCAATTTTCTCTATTTCTGCTTAAATATGGCCTAAAATGTGATCCAATCATCATGCAAATCCTAAAACTAAAGAGAACCCAATTAAATAAATACCATAAACATTATATATGTTCATTTATTTATTGAGAGAAATGATCCAATATTACATGTTTTTGTTGGTAAAAGTATGTGAACCTTTGCCCTCAGTAACTGATGTGACCCCCTTGTACAGCAATAACTTCAACCAAACATTTCCGGTAACCGTTGATCACTCCTGCACATCGGCACGGAGAAGTTTTAGGCCATTCCTCCTTACAAAACGCTCTTGAATTACTGACATACTTCCAGTGTATTCCACAATGAAGACTCTTGTAAAAAGCTCATTAAGTCCGTCCACCATTTCTTTGTCCCCAGTTACTACCTTTCCAGCATCACTTTCCAACAATCCGATATCCACTCTTGTCTCTCTTTTACTTTTTTATTTATCTGAAAAAACTTTGTATTCTCTTATATTACTGACTAGTTTATCTTCGTATTTCATACTTTCTCTTTTTATTGCTCTTTTAATTGCCTTCTGTTGATTGAAATTTCCCAATCCTCTAACTTCCCACTAATAGTAAACTGGATTCTGATTGTGGGGGTGAAAAGAGGGCTAAAGCACGCCACACATCACTCAGAAAGACTTTGTGCGTGGCTCACTCCCTCTAAGTGAGCCTGTGTGACACAGCGCGTGTGCTTTCTGAGTTTGTGGCTGATGTGACACTGCAACAGTTAATTGGCACTGGCAGTTGGACCCCAGGATCTGCAAGGAGACTCTCCCACGACCTCCCTGAACTTTGCGTCTGCTTTGTATTAAGTCAGAGCATTCAAAATTCCCCAAAACCACTTTTAACATCTGAAGTGTTTGCCATGAGTTTTTGGGATTCAGTTGCTGCATTCTTGGTTTATAAAGTACAGACACTTAAACAACAGGATTGTGTATCTGAAATCCTTCCCTCTTTTCACTTTTCTTCTTTAAAAATAACATCACCTGTCCAGCTCTCCACCTCTGAGAGTGCTGGAGGAAGGATCATTTGAAGGAAGCCCTGTTGGTGGGGAGGCTGGCTGGGGAGACAATCAGGGCAGTTCTGTTGCCTCATGGGAAGAAAGATGTTGAAGCTATAGAGAGGCTTCAGTGGATATTCACCAGAATGTTGTCTTGATCTTCGAGCGTGTCTTAGGCTGAGTGAAAGAGGATGGGCCTGTTAACGGTACAGATTGAGTGCACAGCCAGAGACTTTTTCCCAAGGTGGGACTAGCTAATACGAGGAGGCATAAATTTGAAGTCAAAATACAAAAATACAACTGCAGATGCTGTGGATCAAAGAATCCGCTCCGTCCGTCACAATAGACAGGACCTCCTGGTTGCCACCCACTTCAACTCTGCCTCTCATTCCCATCTAGATATGTCCATACATGGCCTCCTCTACTGCCATGATGAGGCCAAACTCAGGTTGGAGGAGCAACACCTCATCTACCAACTGGGTAGCCTCCAGCCTGGTGGTATGAACAATGAATTCTCCAATTTCTGATAATTCCTTCCCCCTCCCCCCGCCCCATCCCAGGTCCCTCTCTGCCTCTCTCCCCTTTCAACTGTCTGCTCCTTTATCTCTACAGTTCTTTCATGCTTATCCCCTCCCCCTCCCCCCTTTATCTTTCCTCTGATTGGTTTTCCACCTGGCGCCTCTAGGCCCTACCCCCTCCCCTATCTGTAATACTGGGCTTCGGTCCTCTCTTCCCCCCCCATTCCTGATGAAGGGTTTCAGCCCGAAACGTTGGCTACTCTTTTCTCACAGATGCTGCCTGACCTGCTGAGTCCTTCCAGCGTTGTGTACGTATAAATTTGAAGTGATTGGAGGAAAGTATGGGGGGGTGTGTGGGGGGGGATGTCAGAGAAACATTCTTTTACAGAGAGCAGAACGCATTGTGGGGTGGTGTTAGAGGCAGAGACATCAGGGATATTTAACAGACTATTAGATAAACACTTCGATGAAAGAAAAAAACTAGAGGGCTATGTAGGAGGAAAGGGTTAGATTGCTCATGGGCTGAAGGGTCTGTAACGTTCTCTGGTTGAATCCTGACCTCGGGCATTGCCTTCATGGTGTTCTCCCTGAAACTGCTTGAGATCCCACCTGCCCCCCCATCTACCCCCGGTGCTCAGATTTCCAAAGGGGTGTTGGTAGGGCAGCTGGCTGCTGTTAATTAACCCCAGTGCAGGTAACTGACAAGGGAGGTAACGGTGGGTGTGAGGGAGGGAAGAAGACTTAGGGGTAGAGGGAAGTAGGGAAGGGGCAATGATCTTAGATGATCAACGATGGGGAGATCTTAAACAAATTCTTTGCAGCTACATTTACTCGGGAGATGGAAGTGAGACAAAGTGGCATCAACTCCATGGACCCTGTACAGATTACAGAGCAGGAGGTGTTTGCTACCCTGACGCAATCAGGGTGGATAAACCTCCGGGGCCCACCTATGGGAGGTAAATGCAGAGTTTCCAGGGCCCTAGCAGGGATATTTAAAACATTATTTGCAGGAGGGGGTGTACCAGAGGACTGGGAAAAGCCAAAGTTGTTCCACTGTTTGAGAAAGGCTGTAAACAGAAACCAGGCCGGTGAGTCTGACGTCAGCTGTGGAGGGTATTCTAAGGGACTGGATATATAGTATTTGGATGGACGTGGACTGATTAAGGATAGTCAACATGGCTTTGGGTGGTAGGTCATGTCTAACTGTTCGTATGGAGCTTTTCGAGGAAGTTGCGAGGAAAGTAGATGAAGGCACAACAGTGGATGCTGTCTCTGTTGAATTTAGTAAGGCGATTGAGGAGGTCCCGCACAGGAGGGTGGTCAGGAAGGTTCAGTCTCTCGGTATTGAGGATGAGGCAGTAAATTGGATTAGATGCTGTGGGAGAAGCCAGAGAGTGGTTGTGGAGGGTTGTCTCTCTGACTGGAGGCCTCTGACCAGTGGTGTGCTGCAGGGACAGACAACTGCTGTGTCTGCTGCTGTATATCAGTGATGTGGATGATCACGTGCTTAACTGGATCAGCAAGTTTCTGGATGTCACCAAGACTGGGGTGTAGTGGACAGTGAGGAAGGCTGGAAAAATGAACCGAAAAATGGCAGATGGAATTCAATGTAGAGAAGTGTGAGGTTTTACATTTCAGTAGGACCAACCAAGGCAGGTCTTACGCACTGAACGGTGTGGTATATCAGAGGGATCTGGGAATACTGTCCATATTTAGTTGAAAGTGGTGTCACAGGGAGACGAGGCCCTGAAGCTTTTGGTACATTGGCCTTCGACTAAGGGAGATGGAAGGTTATGATGAAGTTGTATAAGACGTTGGTGGGGCCTGTTCTGGAATATTGTGTGCAGTTGGGTCACCTAACTATAGAAAAGTTGTTTGGATAGGTACATGAATAGTAGGGATATGGAGGGCTCTGGTCCCAGTGCAGGTTGATGGGATCACGGACTGGATGGGCTGAAAGGCCAGTTTCTGTGCTGTACTTCTCGATGACTCTCTGAGTGTTCCTCTGTGACTGGGTGGCCACTGCTGAGACTCACACAGGGAGGACAGACTCCACACTGCCGAGGTAATGCTGCTGTACCGGGTCCATTATGAAGGGGAGTCTGATTTACTGCAAGCTCTCCCACAAAGCTGTCCACAGAGAAACGTGTGGTGAATCACAAGCTTCAGCTGCTGTTGCAAGGTTCACCACACTGTCTTTTTCAATCTTTTCATTCATATCAGCATAATAAGATTGATACATAGTTATTGGGATTACCAAATTACAAAATCTGAAATGAGCACAAAAGGATACATAAGCAGTAAGTACAATGTAATTGAGTCTTCCCAAATCATAGAAGATACAAATGTAATATAGGCAAGAGAAAGAAAAAACCAGGTATATCAATATATAAAAAACAAAAAAAGAAAAAGAGAAAAAGAAAGAAAAAATATTACCCCAAAAAACAAGAACTAATCTAACAAACTAACCACTAACTAATAGAAAAAAAGAAGAAAAGAAGAAAAAAAGACAACATAGTGTCTAAGAAAAGACAAAGAGTCATCAGTTTCCCCAACTCCGATCCTCTCTACACATATATAATCAGAACCAGAAAAAATCTAGGATTGGAACGGGGTCAAACTACATCATGTGAAAATATTGAATAAATGGCCTCCAAGTCTTTTCAAATTTAATAGAAAGGTCTTATATGACATTTCTAATTTCTTCCAAATTTAAACATAACATAGTTTGAGAAAACCAATGAAATTTGGTAGGGGGATTAATTTCTTTCCAATTCAACAAAATAGATCTTTTAGCCATTAATGTAAGAAATGCAATCATCCGAGAAGCAGAGGGAGATAAATAAATTGACTCCATCATTGGGAAACCAAAAATTGCAATAACAGGATGAGGTTGTAAATCAATATTCAATACCTTAGAAATAATATCAAAAATGTCTTTCCAATATTTTTCCAAAGACGGACATGACCAAAACATATAAGTTAGAGAAGCTACCTCAGAATGACATCATTCACATATAGGATTTATATGGGAATAAAAACGAGCCAATTTATCCTTGGACATATGAGCCCTGTGCACTACTTTAAACTGTATCAACGAATGTTTAGCACATATAGAGGATGAATTAACTAGTTGAAGAATTTTATCCCAATTCTAAATAGGGATAGTAAAGTTCTCTTTCCCAATCATTCTTAATCTTATAAAAGGCCTCTGAACGTATTTTCATAATTACATTGTAAAAATTTGATATTACACTTTTCTGAAAAGGATTTAATTCTAACAATTTCTCCAAAATGCCCATAGAATCTAGATTTGGAAAGGTAAAAAGTACAGTGTTTATAAAATTCCTAATCTGTAAATATCTAAAAAAAAATGAGATCTGGGCAAATTATATTTATTAGATAATTGTTCAAAAGACATAAAGCAATTATCCAAAAAATAAATCAGAAAATCGTAGTATACCTTTAGTCTTCCAAACTAAATAAGCTTGGTCTATAATAGAGGGGTGAAAAAAGAAATTGGATAGAATAGGAATTGCTAAAACAAATTGATTCAACCCAAAAAATTTACGGAATTGAAACCATATACGTAAAGTGTGTTTAACTATCGGATTGTCAATTTAGAAAGAGCAAAGGGAAGAGAAGTCCCTAAGATAGAACTCAATGAAAATCCTCGTACAGATTTACCCAATGAGGGCTAGGGGATAAATCCAAATCCCCTAACCAACATTTCAAATATCAAATATTAATTGCCCAGTAATAAAATCTAAAATTTAGCAATGCCAATCCACCTTCCTTTTTGGACTTCTGTAAATATTTTTTACCTAACCTGGGATTTTTGTTCTGCCATATATATGAAGAAATTTTGGAATCAACATTATCAAAAAAGGATTTCGGAATAAAAATTGGTACCGCTTGAAATATATATAAAAACTTAGGTAAAATAATCATCTTAATAGCGTTAATTCGACCTATCAATGATAAAGACAATGGTGACCATTTAGTGAAGAAACATTTAATCTGATCAATTAAGGGCAGAAAATTAACCTTAAATAAATCCTTTTTTTTGTGATCTTAATCCCTAAGTATATAAAATAATCATCAACTAATTTAAAAGGTAAATTTCCATAAATTGGAATCTGCCTATTTAGGGGGAGCAATTCACTCTTATTAAGATTCAATTTATACCTGGAAAAATTACTAAACTGAGCCAACAATGATATAACTGCAGGAATGGATTTCTCAGGATCGGAAATGTATAATAACAAGTCATCTGCGTATAATGATAACTTGTGTATATCCATCCCGCGAGTAATGCCAAAAATGTTAGATGATTTTCTAATAGCAATTGCCAAAGGTTCCAGGGCAATATCAAATAATAATGGACTAAGAGGACAGCCTTGCCTGGTACCCCGAAATAAACGAAAAAAGGGAGATCTTTGATTATTAGTAAAAACCGAGGCTACTGGAATATGATATATCAATTTAATCCAGGATATAAATGTCGGACTAAAGATAAACTTCTCAAGCACAGTACACCACACTGTCGTGCAAACTGTCTCCCGGTGCCTCCAGGCTAGAATACCTTCCTGATAGTTTCCACCACGGATCTTCGTGTCGACCATTTCTGTAACGTTTATTAAGGTCTGCAGATCGGATCATCACAGAGGCCTTTTGTGACCAATAATGAATATTTCACATATTAGTAAGGAAGGCTGTGAACAACGAGCTCTTTCAGGAACTCAGGCTTGGCCAGTGGTGTGACTGCATTTAGTTCCACTCATTGCCACAGAAGAGTTGGGGAACTTGAGTCCGAAGGAGCCTCAACTTACCCATGACTCATAATTCATGTGGAGTAATGACCCTGTGAATGAGTGAATTTTCAGCTGCATCCTGATTCATAGTCTGCCTGTAACTGCGATGTGCTCTGCAGAAGGCTTTCAGATAGACCACGCAGAGAAAAGTTAACAGAGCTGGCAAAGTGAAAAAGAGATGTTGGTCAGCAGATGGACACGCAGGACATGCACGAGAGTACAAGTGGGATCAGCATCGACGGGTGTCACTTATAATCGTCACACACAGGGAGTGTCACATAGAGAGGGTATCACATGGGGGGGTGGTATCACACAGAGGGGTGTCACACAGGGGGTATCAAACAGGGTGGGGTGTCACACAGGGGGCATCACACAGTGGCTGTGACACATCAAACAGAGAGGTCTCACAGAGGGGTTGTCACAAAGGGGATGTCAAACAAAAGTGGGGTCACAGGGTGGGAGGGGCATAGGTGGCGTCACAAGGGGGTTGTCACACAGAAGGGGGTGCTGGGGGTAGGATGTGATGGGGGAACTGGGGGCGGATGAGGTTTAGGATATGATTGTGGTACTGGGGGGGGGGTAGAGGGATAGGATATGATTGTGGTACTGGGGGGGGTAGAGGATAGGATATGATTGTGGTACTGGGGGGGGGTAGAGGGATAGGATATGATTGTGGTACTGGGGGGGGGTAGAGGGATAGGATATGATTGTGGTACTGGGGGGGGGGTAGAGGGATAGGATATGATTGTGGTACTGGGGGGGGTAGAGGGATAGGATATGATTGTGGTACTGGGGGGGTAGAGGGATAGGATATGATTGTGGTACTGGGGGGGGGTAGAGGGATAGGATATGATGGGGTAGTCAAGTCAAGTCACTTTTTATTGTCTTTTCGACCATAACTGCTGGTTCAGTGCACAGTAAAAATGAGACAATGTTTTTCAGGACCATGGTGCTACATGAAACTGTACAAAAACGACACTGAACTACGTAAAAACAACACAGAAAAAAAAACTACACCAGACTACAGACCTACACAGGACTGCATAAAGTGCACAAGACAGTGCAGGCATTACAATAAATAATAAGCAGGACAATAGGGCAGTAAGGTGTCAGTCCAGGCTCTGGGTATTGAGGAATCCGATAGCTTGGGGGAAGAAACTGTTACATAGTCTGGTCGTGAGAACCCGAATGCTTTGGTGCCTTTTCCCAGATGGCAGGAGAGAGAAGAGATTGTATGAGGGGTGTGTGGGGTCCTTCATAATGCTGATTCCTTTGCGGATGCAGCGTGTAGTATAAATGCCCGTGATGGCGGGAAGAGAGACCCCGATGATCTTCTCAGCTGACCTCACTATCCGCTGCAGGGTCTTGCGATCTGAGACAGTACAATTTCCAAACCAGGCAGTGATACAGTTGCTCAGGATGCTCTCAATACAACCCCTGTAGAATGTGATGAGGATGGGGGGTGGGGGGGGAGATGGACTTTCCTCAGCCTTCGCAGAAAGTAGAGATGTTGCTGGGCTTTCTTTGCTATGGAGCTGGTGTTGAGGGACCAGGTGAGATTCTCCGCCAGGTGAACACCAAGAAATTTAGTGCTCTTAACAATCCCTATCGAGGAGCCGTTGATGTTCAGCAGGGAGTGGTTGCTCCGTGCCCTCCTGAAGTCAACAACCATCTCTTTTGTTTTGTTCACATTAAGAGACAGGTTGTTGGCTCTGCACCAGTCCGTTAGCCGCTGCACCGCCTCTCTGTAAGCTCATGGGTCTCTCTGATGAGACCCATCGAGCTGTGTGTTGCAGCACAGTCATGGGTCAGCAGAGTGAACAGCAGTGGACTGAGCACGCAGCCCTGGGGAGCCCCCCCGTGTTCAGTGTGATGGTGTTGGAGATGCTGCTCCCGATCTGGACCGTCCGAGGTCTCCCAGTCAGGAAGTCTAGGATCCAGTTGCAGAGGGAGGTGTTCAGGCCCAGTAGGCTCAGCTTTCCAATCAGTTTCTGAGGGATGACTGTGTTGAATGCTGAACTAAAGTCCATGAACAGCATCCGAACATATGTGTCTTTTTTGTCCAGGTGGGTTAGGGCCAGGTGGAGGGTGGTGGCAATGGCGTTGTCTGTTGAACGGTTGGGATGGTACGCAAACTTCAGGGGGTCCAGTGAGGGGGGCAGCAGGGTCTTGATATGCCTCATGACGAGCCTCTCCAAACACTTCATGATGATGGATGTAAGTGCAACAGGACAGTAGTCATTTAGGCAGGACACTGAAGACTTCTTCGGCACGGGGACGATGGTGGCGGCCTTGAAGCACGTTGGAATGGTGGCGCTGCTCAGGGAGATGTTGAAGATGACAGTGAGAACATCTGCTAGCTGGTCTGCACATCCTCTGAGCACTCTACCAGGAATGTTGTCCGGTCCAGCAGCCTTCCGTGGGCTGACCCTGCACAGGGTTCTTCTCACGTCGGTGAGACACGGCTCCTGGTCATTTGGAGGAGGGGTGGACTTCCTCGCCACCACATCGTTTCCTGCCTCAAAGTGAGTGTAGAAGTTATTCAGCTCATCTGGAAGGGCGTTTGGGGATGTGACGGGTCGGTGGGTGGGGGTTTGGGATGTGACGGGTCAGTGGGAGGGGGGTTTGGGGATGTGACGGGTCAGTGGGAGGGGGTTTGGGGATGTGGTAGGTCAGTGGGAGGGGGTTTGGGGATGTGACGGGTCAGTGGGAGGGGGTATGGGGATGTGACGGGTCAGTGGGAGGGGGTTTGGGGATGTGACGGGTCAGTGGGAGGGGGTTTGGGGATGTGACGGGTCAGTGGGAGGGGGGTTTGGGGATGTGACGGGTCAGTGGGAGGGGGGTTTGGGGATGTGATGGGTCAGTGGGAGGGTGTTTGGGGATGTGACAGGTCAATGGGAGGGGGTTTGGGGATGTGACGGGTCAGTGGGAGGGGGGTTTGGGGATGTGACGGGTCAGTGGGAGGGGGTTTGGGGATGTGACGGGTCAGTGGGAGGGGGTTTGGGGATGTGACGGGTCAGTGGGAGAGGGTTTGGGGATGTGACGGGTCAGTGGGAGGGGGGTTTGGGGATGTGACGGGTCAGTGGGAGGGGGTTTGGGGATGTGACAGGTCAGTGGGAGGGGGTTTGGGGATGTGACAGGTCAATGGGAGGGGGTTTGGGGATGTGACGGGTCAGTGGGAGAGGGTTTGGGGATGTGACGGGTCAGTGGGAGGGGGTTTGGGATGTGACGGGTCAGTGGGAGGGGGTTTCGGGATGTGACGGGTCAGTGGGAGAGGGTTTGGGGATAGCATAGGTCAGTGGGAGGGGGTTTGGGGATGTGACGGGTCAGTGGGAGGGGGTTTGGGGATAGCATAGGTCAATGGGAGGGGGTTTGGGGATGTGACGGGTCAGTGGGAGGGGGTTTGGGGATGTGACGGGCCAGTGGGAGGGGGGTTTGGGGATAGCATAGGTCAATGGGAGGGGGTTTGGGGATGTGACGGGTCAGTGGGAGGGGGGTTTGGGGATGTGACGGGTCAGTGGGAGGGGGTTTGAGTATATGACAGGTCAGTGGGAGGGGGTTTGGGAATGTGACGGGTCAGTGGGAGGGGGTTTGGGGATGTGATGGGTCAGTGGGAGGGGGTTTGGGGATAGCATAGGTCAATGGGAGGGGGTTTGGGGATGTGATGGGTCAGTGGGAGGGGGTTTGGGGATGTGATGGGTCAGTGGGAGGGGGTTTGGGGATAGCATAGGTCAATGGGAGGGGGTTTGGGGATGTGACGGGTCAGTGGGAGGGGGTTTGGGGATGTGATGGGTCAGTGGGAGGGGGTTTGGGGATAGCATAGGTCAATGGGAGGGGGTTTGGGGATGTGACGGGTCAGTGGGAGGGGGTTTGGGGATGTGATGGGTCAGTGGGAGGGGGTTTGGGGATAGCATAGGTCAATGGGAGGGGGTTTGGGGATGTGACGGGTCAGTGGGAGGGGGGTTTGGGGATGTGACGGGTCAGTGGGAGGGGGTTTGAGTATATGACAGGTCAGTGGGAGGGGGTTTGGGAATGTGACGGGTCAGTGGGAGGGGGTTTGGGGATGTGATGGGTCAGTGGGAGGGGGTTTGGGGATAGCATAGGTCAATGGGAGGGGGTTTGGGGATGTGATGGGTCAGTGGGAGGGGGTTTGGGGATGTGATGGGTCAGTGGGAGGGGGTTTGGGGATAGCATAGGTCAATGGGAGGGGGTTTGGGGATGTGACGGGTCAGTGGGAGGGGGTTTGGGGATGTGATGGGTCAGTGGGAGGGGGTTTGGGGATAGCATAGGTCAATGGGAGGGGGTTTGGGGATGTGACGGGTCAGTGGGAGGGGGTTTGGGGATAGCATAGGTTGGTGGGAGAGGCCTGAGCCAAAGGTTTTCGGTCTGGGGCAGAGGAGAGGGAGAAGCTGTGGTATGCACCCCTCTGCAACACTGTCTGAATGTATTTGTCAGTGTGTGTATGAAAAATGCACCCATCATTCTACCTATCGATGTATCCACTGGTGATTACCAGTTGGTTACCTGGTGCTTGGTGTACCTGGCAGTATGTTCCTATCAGGAATATCTGTTAGAATGCACCACCTGGGTCTAACTGTGGTAACTGTATGTCTGTCAGTGTAGTGTCAGTAGTTAGCTGTCGGTATGTATAACCATAACAATTACAGCATGGAAACAGGCCATCTTGGCCCTTCTAGTCCGTGCCGAATGCTTACTCTCACTTAGTCCCACTGACCCGCACTCAGCCCATAACCCTCCATTCTTTTCCTGTCCATATACCTATCCAATTTTACTTTAAATGACAATATCGAACCTGCCTCTACCACTTCTACTGGAAACTCGTTCCACACAGCTACCACTCTGAGTAAAGTAATTCCCCTTCGTGTTACCCCTAAACTTTTGCCCCCTAACTCTCAACCCACGTCCTCTTGTTGGATTTCCCCTACTCTCAGTGGAAAAAGCCTATCCACATCAACTCTATCTATTCCCCTCATAATTGTAAATACCTCTATCAAGTCCCCCCTCAACCTTCTACGCTCCAAAGAATGAAGACCTAACTTGTTCAATCTTTCTCTGTAACTTAGGTGCTGAAATCCAGGTAACATTCTAGTAAATCTTCTCTGTACTCTCTCTATTTTGTTGATATCTTTCCTATAATTTGGTGACCAGAACTGTACACAATACTCCAAATTCAGCCTTACCAATGCCTTGTACAGTTTTAACTTTACATCCCAACTCCTATACTCAATGCTCTGATTTATAAATGCCAGCATACCAAAAGCTTTCTTCACCATCCTATCCACATGAGATTCCACCTTCAGGGAACTATGCACCATTATTCCTAGATCACTCTGTTCTACTGCATTCTTCAATGCCCTACCATTTGCCATGTATGTCCTATTTGGATTATTCCTACCAAAATGTAGCACCTCACATTTATCAGCATTAAACTCCATCTGCCATCGTTCAGCCCACTCTTCTAACTGGCCTCAATCTCTCTGCAAGCTTTGAAAACCTACTTCATTATCCACAACACCACCTACCTTAGTATCATCTGCATACTTACTAATCCAATTTACCACCCCATCATCCAGATCATTAATGTATATGACAAACAACATTGGACCCAGTACAGATCCCTGAGGTACACCACTAGTCACCGGCCTCCAACCTGACGAACAGTTATCCACCACTACTCTCTGGCATCTCCCAACCAGCCACTGTTGAATCCATTTTACTACTTCAATGTTAATACCAAATGATTGAACCTTCCTAACTAACCTTCTGTGTGGAACCTTGTCAAAAGCCTTGTCATATACCCTCGTCAACTTTCCTAGTAACCTCTTCAAAAAATTCAATAAGATTTGTCAAACACGACCTTCCACGCACAAATCCATGTTGACTGTTCCTAATCAGACCCTGTCTATCCAGATAATTATATATACCATTTCTAAGAATACTTTCCATTAATTTACCCACCACTGACGTCAAACTGACAGGCCTATAATTGCTACGTTTACTCTTAGAACCCTTTTTAAACAAAGGAACCACCTGAGCAATACGCCAATCTTCCGGCACCATCTCCGTTTCTAATGACATTTGAAATATTTCTGTCAGAGTCCCAGTTGTTTCTACACTAACTTCCCTCAAGGTCTTAGTGTTGCAAGGACGTGGTGGTGGAATGAACCCAGGTGCAGAACACGGGTGAGGAGGCAGAGTTTGGAGGCGTTATTAACATAGGGAGCGGAGAGTCAGTATCCAGGAGCGATGCTTGACCAACGAACTGGCAGCTGCTTGTTGTGGTCACAGGGTTTTTATACCGCACTTGCTGTTGGAAGGCAGATGTTTGTTGTTAGTGGAACCTGGGAATGATGTGATTGAGGCCCAATTCCTGAGGTAAATAGCCAGGTGGGCAATTGCCAGAAGGGACCACGAAAGTACCCCTCCCTCATTGGGAGCCTCACGGCCTGTTTGGATGGTCCTGATGAAAATCCTGGATGAGGGAAGGGTCTAGGATGAAGGAGCGGGGGACCCAGGAACGCTCTTCTGGACCGTTCCCTTCCTGGTCTACCAGGTATTGGAGACCCCTGCCCCTACGGCGCACATCCAGTAGTCTTCGGACAGTGTATGCCGGATGGTTGTCGATGAGCCGGGCAGGGAGAGGAGTCTCAGCCGGGGGGCACAAGGGGCTGACGGAGACTGGCTTTAACCGAGACACATGGAAAGTTGGGTGGATGCGTGTGGACTTTGGCAGCTTTAGGCAGACTGCTGCAGGATTGATAACCCTTTCGACCTTGAATGGTCCCAGGAAGCGAAGGGTGAGTTTCCTATGTTTGTTTTTGAGTGGGATGTCCTTGGTGGAAAGCCACACCATCTGCCCAGGTCGGTACTCCGGCGCCGGAGTCCGTTGTCGGTCGGCCGTTTTCTTATTTCGATTTGTTGATCGGAGTAGAGCCGTGCATGTTTCCTCCCAAACCTTAAGGCACCGATCGATATGGTCCTGATATGGCCCGGTACCGCGGTCTCCTCTCTCTACGCGGGGAGCAGCGGGGGTTGGTACCCGAGGGAGCACTCGAGCGGAGACCTCCCAATGGCCGAGCTCACCAGAGAGTTGTGGGTATTCTCAACCCACGAGAGGTGGTCGCTCCAGGTCGACGGGTTGTTTGCTGTTACACAGCGTAGTGTCGCCTGCAGGTCCTGGTTGACCCGTTCCGTCTGCCCGTTCGTCTGGGGGTGGAAGCCGGATGCCAGGCTGACCGTTGACCCTAAGGCTCGACAGAAGGCCTTCCACACCGGTGAGATGAACTGGGGACCTCGATCGGAGACAATGTCTGCGGGGATTCTGTGGAGGCGGAAGACGTGGCGGTCTAGAAGATCTGCGGTTTCTTGAGTGGAAGGGAGCTCAGGGAGGGCCACAAAGTGCATGGTCTTGGAGAACCAGTCTACCACGGTGAGGACAGTGGTGTTTCCGTGGGAAGGGGGTAGACCGGTGACAAAGTCTAGGGTGATGTGTGACCAGGGATGAACAGGGACAGGTAGAGGACGAAGTAGACCCGCAGGTGGTCGATGATAGACCTTTCCCCGGGCACAGATAGAACAAACCGAGACAAAAGAACAGGTGTCACCCTCCACGGACGGCCACCAAACGTACTTCCTCAGGAGAGCCAGGGTCCGATCACTCCCTGGGTGGCAGGTGAACCGGGATGTGTGCCCCCATTGGAGAAACTGAGACCTGACGGAGATGGGCAGTACAGGCGATCGCCGGGTCCATTGCCAGGGTCCGATCACTCCCGGAGATGCAGGCGAACCGGGATGTGTGTCCCCATTGGAGAAACTGAGACCTGACGGAGATGGGCAGTACAGGCGATCGCCGGGTCCATTGCCAGGGTCCGATCACTCCCGGGGTGGCAGGCGAACCGGGATGTGTGTCCCCATTGGAGAAACTGAGACCTGACGGAGATGAGCAGTACAGACGATCGCCGGGGTCCATTGCCAGGGTCCGATCACTCCCGGAGATGCAGGCGAACCGGGATGTGTGCCCCCATTGGAGAAACTGAGACCTGACGGAGATGGGCAGTACAGGCGATCACCGGGGTCCATTGC
Source organism: Hypanus sabinus (assembly GCF_030144855.1). Lineage (NCBI taxonomy): Eukaryota > Metazoa > Chordata > Chondrichthyes > Myliobatiformes > Dasyatidae > Hypanus > Hypanus sabinus. Next base: position 157,700,575 of record NC_082715.1, on the reverse strand, counting down.
CAGGGTCCGATCACTCCCGGGGTGGCAGGCGAACCGGGATGTGTGTCCCCATTGGAGAAACTGAGACCTGACGGAGATGGGCAGTACAGGCGATCGCCGGGTCCATTGCCAGGGTCCGATCACTCCCGGAGATGCAGGCGAACCGGGATGTGTGCCCCCATTGGAGAAACTGAGACCTGACGGAGATGGGCAGTACAGGCGATCGCCGGGTCCATTGCCAGGGTCCGATCACTCCCGGAGATGCAGGCGAACCGGGATGTGTGCCCCCATTGGAGAACCTGAGGCCTGACGGAGACCGGCACGTACAGACGATCGCCGGGTCCATTGCCAGGGTCCGTTCACTCCCGGGGTGGCAGGCGAACCGGGATGTGTGTCCCCATTGGAGAAACTGAGACCTGATGGAGATGGGCAGTACAGACGATCGCCGGGTCCATCGCCAGGGTCCGATCACTCCCGGGGTGGCAGGCGAACCGGGATGTGTGTCCCCATTGGAGAAACTGAGACCTGACGGAGATGGGCAGTACAGACGATCGCCGGGTCCATTGCCAGGGTCCGATCACTCCCGGAGATGCAGGCGAACCGGGATGTGTGTCCCCATTGGAGAAACTGAGACCTGACGGAGATGGGCAGTACAGGCGATCACCGGGGTCCATTGCCAGGGTCCGATCACTCCCGGGGTGGCAGGCGAACCGGGATGTGTGCCCCCATTGGAGAAACTGAGACCTGACGGAAGTGGGCAGTACAGGCGATCGCCGGGTCCATTGCCAGGGTCGGATCACTCCCGGAGATGCAGGCGAACCGGGATGTGTGCCCCCATTGGAGAAACTGAGACCTGACGGAGATGGGCAGTACAGGCGATCGCCGGGGTCCATTGCCAGGGTCCGATCACTCCCGGGGTGGCAGGCGAACCGGGATGTGTGTCCCCATTGGAGAATCTGAGACCTGACGGAGATGGGCAGTACAGGCGATCGCCGGGGTCCATTGCCAGGGTCCGATCACTCCCGGGGTGGCAGGCGAACCGGGATGTGTGCCCCCATTGGAGAAACTGAGACCTGACGGAGATGGGCAGTACAGGCGATCGCCGGGTCCATTGCCAGGGTCCGATCACTCCCGGGGTGGCAGGCGAACCGGGATGTGTGCCCCCATTGGAGAAACTGAGACCTGACGGAGATGGGCAGTACAGGCGATCGCCGGGTCCATTGCCAGGGTCTGATCACTCCCGGGGTGGCAGGCGAACCGGGATGTGTGCCCCCATTGGAGAAACTGAGACCTGACGGAGATGGGCAGTACAGGCGATCGCCGGGGTCCATTGCCAGGGTCCGATCACTCCCGGAGATGCAGGCGAACCGGGATGTGTGCCCCCATTGGAGAAACTGAGACCTGACGGAGATGGGCAGTACAGGCGATCGCCGGGGTCCATTGCCAGGGTCCGATCACTCCCGGAGATGCAGGCGAACCGGGATGTGTGCCCCCATTGGAGAAACTGAGACCTGACGGAGATGGGCAGTACAGGCGATCGCCGGGGTCCATTGCCAGGGTCCGATCACTCCCGGAGATGCAGGCGAACCGGGATGTGTGTCCCCATTGGAGAACCTGAGACCTGACGGAGATGAGCAGTACAGGCGATCGCCGGGGTCCATTGCCAGGGTCCGATCACTCCCGGGGTGGCAGGCGAACCGGGATGTGTGTCCCCACTGGAGAAACTGAGACCTGACGGAGATGGGCAGTACAGGCGATCGCCGGGTCCATTGCCAGGGTCCGATCACTCCCGGAGATGCAGGCGAACCGGGATGTGTGTCCCCATTGGAGAAACTGAGACCTGACGGAGATGGGCAGTACAGGCGATCACCGGGTCCATTGCCAGGGTCCGATCACTCCCGGAGATGCAGGCGAACCGGGATGTGTGTCCCCATTGGAGAAACTGAGACCTGACGGAGATGGGCAGTACAGGCGATCGCCGGGGTCCATTGCCAGGGTCCGATCACTCCCGGGGTGGCAGGCGAACCGGGATGTGTGTCCCCACTGGAGAAACTGAGACCTGATGGAGATGGGCAGTACAGGCGATCGCCGGGGTCCATTGCCAGGGTCCGATCACTCCCGGAGATGCAGGCGAACCGGGATGTGTGCCGCCATTGGAGAAACTGAGACCTGACGGAGATGGGCAGTACAGGCGATCGCCGGGTCCATTGCCAGGGTTGGGGTGGTCCCGCTGGGCTTCCTTTACTTTGGCCTCGATCTCCCAAGTGAGGGAGGCCACCACATAGGATGGTGGGAGGGTCGTCTCGGAGCTGGAGGTGTCACCCTTGGAGTCATGCTGGTGGGAGAGCGCGTCCGGTTTCCCTTCCCTGGATCCTGGTCGGTATGTGGGGATAAACTGGAACCATCTAAAAAACAATGCCCATTGGGCCTGGCGAGAGTTCGATCGTTTGGTGGTCTGAATATACCCCAGGTCCTTATGATCAGTCCACACCTCAAACGAGTGTTCTGCCCCCTCCAACCAGTGCCTCCACTCTTCCAGCGCCAGTTTGACCGCCAGCAGTTCCCGATTCCCCTCGTCGTAATTCCGCTCGGCGGGGGACAGTCGGCGAGGGTAGAAGGTGCAGTGGTGAAGCCTTTCATCTGAACTGAATCGTTGGGACAGGACCGCCCCTACCCTGGAGTCAGAGGCGTCCACCTCAACGATGAATTGATGGGCTGGGTCCACATGGACCAGGATGGGGGCGGTGGTGAAATACCTCTTCAAGTCGGTGAATGTTCAGTCCGCTTCGGAGCCCCAGCAAAACGGTGTGGTAGGCGAGGAAAGCCGGGTAAGTGGGGGGGGGGGGTGCCACTCGACTGCAGACTCTCATGAATCTGCGGTAGAAGCTTGCAAACCCCAGGAATCATTGAAGTTGTTTGTGTGTCGTGGGTCTAGTCCATTCTCCCACTGCCCGGATCTTCTTGTGGTCTGCTTTTACCTGCCCGCTTTCAATGATATCGCCTAGGAAGCTGACCGAAGGGACGAGGAACTCGCATTTTTCCACCTTTGCAGATAACTGGTTTTCCCACAGTCGCTGGAGGACTAGACGGACATGGTGTACGTGTTCTTGGGAGCTGCGAGAAAATATCAGGAGATCGTCAAGGTAAACAAATACAAACCAATTGATGAAGTCCCTCAGTACGTCATTGATCAGGGTTTGGAAAACAGCGGGAGCATTGGTGAGGCCAAACGGCATGACCAAATGTTCAAAGAGGCCCAGAGGTGTATTGAAGGCCATCTTCCACTCCTCCCCCTCCCTCATCCTGACTAAATGTAGGCTCTGCGAAGGTCCAGCTTTGCGAAGATGGTGGCTCCATGCAGGGGTTTAAATGCTGAACTAATGAGGGGTAGAGGGTACTTGTTCTTCACTGTTATATTATTTAGGCCTCGGTAGTTGATACGAGGCTGAAGCGTCCCGTCCTTCTTTTCCACAAAAAAGAAACTGGCGCCTACCGGGGAGGATGAAGGCTGATACTGCCCACCGCGAGGGTTTCGCTAGTGTATTTCTCCATGGCCTCTCTCTCCGGTCGGGGTGGGTTAAAGAGGCGACTGGGGGGTAGTGAGGCCCCGGGGAGAGGGTCGATTGCACAATCATATGGGCGGCGCGGAGGCAGGGACTCTCTTTACTGAACACCGGTCCCAAGTCATGGTATTCTGTGGGGACGCGGGACAAGTCGAGGTTTTCCGGGACAGGCGGAGTCGCGGTAGCTTCCCTGGGAGATGGGGCTGACCGCAGACCATTGGTGTGGCAAGACTGGCTCCATTTGGCTATCCTCCCGGGAGACCAGTCGATTGTGTTGGGTCAGCCATGGGTACCCTGGAACTGCCGGGGCCTGAGGTGAACGAATGAGACTGAATTGTACCTCCTCCCGATGGTTGCCGGATAGGATCAAGGTCAGGGAAGGTGTACAGTGGGTCACCCGAGCCGGCAATCTTCCGTCCAGGGCCCGGGTCTCTGTGGGGTAGTTAGCGGCTTGTGAGGTATTCCGGCCTGGGTGCCTATCTCTTCGTCCAGCAGGTTGCCCTCAGCACCAGAATCCACCAGAGTGGATCGGGACAGGGACTGTTGTTGGTATGCTAGGATCTGCATGTGAGTATCATTCGGCTCAGCAGGGCCCCCTTTTTACTGGTGAGCCCTCCCTTTTGGCCACTGAGGGCAGGTATGCCAGAAGTGTCCTGGCTGGTCGCAGTAGTAGCAATCCCCAGCACCCCACCTCCGAGTTTGTTCAGCTGGGGAGAGACGGTTCTGCCCCAGCTGCATCGGTTCCTCCCCCGGGGGGGTGGGGGTGGGGATGGTTGTAGCAGGAGCCACACTGGGAGCGGCTGGGGAAGGGGGGCTGGCTGAGACTGGTAAGGTGGACTGTGGGCTTCCCCGAGGAGTGGGGCGGCTGGTTCTCTCTCTCTGACGCTCCTGGAGTTGATAATCTAATCGAATGGCTAGCGAGATCAGAGAGTCCGGACAGTCCGTGTCGTCCCTCATGGCAAACTCATCTTTTATCTGGTCCGAGAGGGCCTGTCGAAACACCTCCCGTAGGGCCTCGTCATTCCACCCGGAGTCTGCGGCCAACATCCGGAACTCAATGGAATACCAGTCCACACTTCACGAAGCCTGACAAAGAGTGAGCAGCCGTTTAGCAGCATCCTTACCGTGAATGGATTGTTCGAAGACTTTCCTCATTTCGGCGACAAAGGAGGAGTAGGAGGAATCGCACTTGCCCAATTGACCATTCGTGGTCAGTGTCCGAAGGTTTTCCCTGATCTCCCGAAGTAGTTGGTCGTGGACGTCCAATAGGTAGCCCAGGCTGGCCAGGGGCCGTGTACGGGATCCGTGTCTGCTGGATTCATCGTGGCCAGTTCGTTCTGCTACAAGGACATAGCAGCGGAACGAATCCAAGTGCAGAACATGGGCTTGGAGGCAGAGTCGGGAGGCGTTATTAACGTAGAGAGCGTGGAGTCGGTATCCAGGAGCGATGCTTGACCAACGAACTGGCAGCTCCTTGTTGTGGTCACGGGGTTTTTATACCGCACTTGCCGATCGAAAGCAGGTGTTTGTAGTTAGTGAAACCTGGGAATGATAGGAAAATAAACGAGGGGATTGAGGCCCAATTCCTGAGGTAAATAGCTAGGTGGGTGATTGCCAGAAGGGACCATGACGCTGAGGGAATATCCTGTCAGGATCTGGAGATTTATCCACTTTTATATTCCTTAAAAGCTCCAGTACTTCCTCCTCTTTAACCATCATAGTTTCCACAACTTCCCTACTTGTTTACCTTACCTTACACAATTCAATATCCTTCTCCTTAGTGAATACCGAAGAAAAGAAATTGTTCAAAATCTCCCCCATCTCTTTCGGCTCCACACATAGCTGTCCACTCTGACTCTCTAAGGGACCAATTTTATCCCTCACTTTCCTTTTGCTATTAATATAACTGTAGAAACCCTTTTCGATTTATTTTCACCTTACTTGCCAAAGCAACCTTGTATCTTCTTTTAGCTTTTCTAATTTCTTTCTTAAGATTCTTTTTACATTCTTTATATTCCATAATTATACTGCGATCACTGGACCTGAAGTGTTCCCCAACATAATACCTCTGTCACCTGACCTATCTCATTCCCTAACAAGAGATCCAACACTGCCCCTTCTCTAGTTGCTACCTCTATGTATTGCTGCAAAAAACTATCCTGCACACATTTTACAAACTCCAAACCATCCAGCCCTTTTATAGAATGGGCTTCCCAGTCTATGTGTGGAAAATTAAAGTCTCCCACAGTCACAACCCTGTGCTTACTACAAATATCTGCTATCTCTTTACAAATTTGCTCCTCCAATTCTCGCTCCCCATTAGGTGGTCTATAATACACCCCTATAAGTGTTACTACACCTTTCTCATTCCTCAATTCCACCCAAATAGTCTCCCCAGATGAGCCCTCTAATCTATCCTGCCAGAACACCGCTGTAATATTCTCTCTGACAAGCAATGCAACACCTCCCCCTCTGGCACCTCCTACTCTATCACACCTGAAGCAACGAAATCCAGGAATATTTAGTTGCCAATCACACCCTTCCTGCAACCATGTTTCACTAATAGCTACAACATCATATTCCCAGGTATCAATCAATCGTTATCTGTCGGAACGTATCCGACAGTGTACTGTCAGTCGTTATCGGTCGGTATGTATCTGACAATGTACTGTTAGCGGTTATCTTTCGGTATGTATCCGAGATTGTACCATTAGTCGTTATCTGTCGGTACGCATCTGACAGTGTATTGGCAGTCATTATCTGTCAGTACATATCCGACAGTTACTGTCAGTCGTTATCTGTCGGTATGTATCCGAGAGTGTACTGTTAGTCATTATCTGTCGGTACATATCCGACAGTTACTGTCAGTCGTTATCTGTCGGTATGTATCCGAGAGTGTACTGTCAGTGGTTACCTGTTGTTATGTATCGGACATGTACTGTTGTTAGTTATCTGTCATTATGTATCTGAAGGTGTACAGTCAGTGGTTATCTGTCGGTACGTATCCGACTATACTGTCGGTGGTTATCTGTCAGTCAGTGTACTGTCAGTGGTTATCTGTCGGTCAGTGTACTGTCGGTGGTTATCTGTCGGTCAGTGTACTGTCGGTGGTTATCTGTCGGTCAGTGTACTGTCAGTGGTTATCTGTCGGTCAGTGTACTGTCAGTGGTTATCTGTCGGTAGGTATCCGACAGTCGTTATCTGTCGGTCAGTGTACTGTCAGTGGTTATCTGTCGGTCAGTGTACTGTCGGTGGTTATCTGTCGGTAGCTCTCCGACAGTCGTTATCTGTCGGTCAGTGTACTGTCAGTGGTTATCTGTCGGTCAGTGTACTGTCGGTGGTTATCTGTCAGTCAGTGTACTGTCAATGGTTATCTGTCGGTAGCTCTCCGACAGTCGTTATCTGTCGGTCAGTGTACTGTCAGTGGTTATCTGTCGGTCAGTGTACTGTCGGTGGTTATCTGTCGGTCAGTGTACTGTCAGTGGTTATCTGTCGGTCAGTGTACTGTCGGTGGTTATCTGTCGGTCAGTGTACTGTCAGTGGTTATCTGTCGGTAGCTCTCCGACAGTCGTTATCTGTCGGTCAGTGTACTGTCAGTGGTTATCTGTCGGTAGCTCTCCGACAGTCGTTATCTGTCGGTCAGTGTACTGTCAGTGGTTATCTGTCGGTCAGTGTACTGTCGGTGGTTATCTGTCGGTCAGTGTACTGTCAGTGGTTATCTGTCGGTAGGTATCCGACAGTCGTTATCTGTCGGTCAGTGTACTGTCAGTGGTTATCTGTCGGTCAGTGTACTGTCGGTGGTTATCTGTCGGTCAGTGTACTGTCAGTGGTTATCTGTCGGTAGCTCTCCGACAGTCGTTATCTGTCGGTCAGTGTACTGTCAGTGGTTATCTGTCGGTCAGTGTACTGTCGGTGGTTATCTGTCGGTCAGTGTACTGTCAGTGGTTATCTGTCGGTAGCTCTCCGACAGTCGTTATCTGTCGGTCAGTGTACTGTCAGTGGTTATCTGTCGGTCAGTGTACTGTCAGTGGTTATCTGTCGGTAGGTATCCGACAGTCGTTATCTGTCGGTCAGTATCAGAGTAGTATAAGAATACATACTCTGACAGGATGCTCTTCACTTTGGAGTTGTGTCAGCAGGCCTGTCTGATAGCGGGAAACATTCGAAGTAACAAGTCTTGTTTTGGAAACACAAACACGAGGAAATCTGCAGATGCTGGAAATTCAAACAACAACACACACAAAATGCTGGTGGAACGCAGCAGGCCAGGCAGCATCTACAGGGAGAAGCACTGTCGACATTTCAGGCTGAGACCCTTCGCCAGGACTAACTGAATTAAGAGATAGTAAGAGATTTGAAAGTGGGAGGGGGAGGGGGAGATCTGAATATATAGGAGAAGACTGGAGGGGGTGGGGTGAAGCTAAGAGCTGGAAAGGTGTTTGGCAAAAGGGATACAGAGCTGGAGAAGGGAATCTCCAATGGGATCCCACTAGCAAACACATCTTTCCCTCACCCCCTCTGCTTTCCGCAGAGATGGCTCCCTATGTGACTCCCTTGTCCATTTGTCATCCCCCCTCCCATCCCTTCTCTCCGATCTCCCTCCTGGCACTTATCCTTGTAAACGGAACAAGTGCTACACCTGCCCTTACACCTCCTCCCTCACCACCGTTCAGGGCCCCAGACAGTCCTTCCAGGTGAGGCGACACTTCACCTGTGAGTCGGCTGGTGTGGTATACTGCATCCGGTGCTCCCGGTGTGGCCTTTTATATATTGGTGAGACCCGACGCAGACTGGGAGACTGTTTCACTGAACACCTATGCTCTGTCCACCAGAGAAAGCGGGATCTCCCAGTGGCCACACATTTTAATTCCACGTCCCATTCCCATTCTGATATGTCTATCCATGGCCTCCTCTACTGTCAAGATGAAGCCAAACTCAGGTTGGAGGAACAACACCTTATATACCGGCTGGGTAGCCTCCAACCTGATGGCATGAACATTGACTTTTCCAACTTCCGTTAGTGCCCCTCCTCCCCTTCTTAACTCATCCCTTGTTTATTTATTTCCCCCTCCCTTTTTTGTTCTCTCTCTGTCCCTCTCACAATCACTCCCTGCCTGTTCTCCATCTGCCTCTGGTGCTCCCCTCCCCCTTTCTTTCTCCTGAGGCCTCCCGTCCCATGATCCTTTCCCTTCTCCAGTTCTGTATCACTTTTGCCAATCACCTGTCTGGCTCTCACCCCACCCCCTCCGGTCTTCTTCTAGCATTTCGCATTTTCCCCTCCCCCTCCTACTTTCAAATCTCTTACTATCTTTCCTTTCAGTTAGTCCTGACGAAGGGTCTCGGCCCGAAACGTCGACAGCGCTTCTCCCTGTAGATGCTGCCTGGCCTGCTGTGTTCCACCAGCATTTTGTGTGTGAAGTCTTGATTTGGACTGTTTCACTGGAGGTAAGGAAAGTGAGGTTTAAGCAGAGTAGCTGTTGTTGGGGTGGAAGAGTTAGAGCTGGGATTGAGGCTTTTGCTTGAAAACTTCAGCTCAGCAGCAGGTAAAAGTTTATTTCATATGGTATTAATTTTATAAAACTAAAGACAGCAAATTCAATAAAGACACAGATCAGGTGACGAGATGTTTTTTTTATTACAAAATCCTTTATTACAAATATCGGTGCTATACAATTTATACAAAACAGTGGCAAACACAATTACTGCACTACAAATAGACAATAGACATTACACCAGAATGTTGCCATCCCTATCCACGATGGCATTCACACCCCGCGGAGCCCAACGGTCTCGAAACTCCTCCAAGGCCGCTGTGGACTGCGCGTGTTCTTTTTCAATAGTTACCCGGGCACGAACATACCCCCTAAACATTGCCAGGCAGTCTGCCCGGGGAGATCCTCCCACCACCCGTTTCCAAGACCCACGGATGGCGGATTTCGCCAGCCCCAGGAGCAAGTTGACTAGGACATCCTCATCCCTCCATGCCCCCTTCCTTACTGGATGACCATATATAAACAGGGTGGGACTAAAATGCAGCCAGAAGGCGAGAAGCAGCCCACGCAAATATGCAAAAAGAGGCTGCAGCCTCACACACTCCATGTACATGTGGTACACGGTCTCCTCCAGCCCGCAGAAGTGGCATGTGGGTGGGAAGTCCATGTACAAACTGAAAAACTTATTGCAGGGCACTGCCCTATGCAGTACCCTCCAGCCGAGATCCCCCAGGTGCATGGGAAGAACCCCGGCATAAAGGGACTTCCAGTGGGGACCCTCCTCACCTCTGGGTGGAAGGACCAACCGCCATGGCGTGTCGGGACGGTGTACAAGGGCAAGGAAGTGGAGGATGTGGAGTAGCAGCCCATACAGATACCTCCTACTTGCATCCCTGAATGGGACTGTGGGTATCGATGAGAGACGGCTCAAGTTGTGTGGACACGGCTCCCGGAGAAGATTGCGGGGTCTGGGCCCGACCAGCAGCTCGGCCTGAGTCGGTCCACACAACTGAGCCGCACCGACAGCCACTGAGGTAGGGCAAGGGTCGTCCAGGACCCCGCCCTCCGCCTGAGGAGGGGATTCCAGGCCTGAGGCGACCATGTTCCAGACTCTCAGTAGGTCCTGATAGAAGCCGGGCAGACTCCGCAAAGCAGTACGGCTGACACCCGCCGGTGGTAGCTGCATGTCTTCATGAAGTGGGAGCTGTTGGACCCGAGTGGCTCCTGGTGACCACCTCCGCGACAACGCTGGCAGCTCGAGGAACTCGGGTTCAAAGCTGATGACCTGGAATCCGAGCTTCAAATACTGCGGCACATCAGGGAGGGGGAGAGTTACCCGGACTCTCTGTTTCGGGAGGTAGTCTCACCCATTAGATTAGCTGCCTGAAATTTGGCCTGTGGTGAGGGACAAGAGGGCGTTACAGTGAGTGAGGTGGGTAGGGGGTCCAAGGGGTAATGCTGGAGGAGCCTGGTGCACCATCAATAACTCACTCTGAGACGTAAGGCGAGATATCGGCTTTTATTGACTGAAGAAGGAACCAGGAGTGAGTGACCATCATATTACAACCTGGAGAATGAGGCAGAGGATCAGACCTCGATCGCCTTTATACAGGGGTCTGTGGGAGGAGCCACAGGAGCAGTCAGAAGGGGGCACATAGTTCACCACATTCACCCCCCCTTTGTTTTAAAAGAGTCCCCATGTGGCGAAGTTTCTTACAGGTCAAGTCTATCAGGTGGTCGAATCTGTCGCTGCGATCTACGTAGCACCGGCTGTGATTGCGCCAATGCCGGCCACATTGGTGATTGCACAGGTGACGGAGGTTGTGCTGGTTCCAGCTCATGCATGTGCGAGGCACCTGGTATACAAGTGTCGTGAGGAGTCTGTGTAGGGCTCGGTGTGCACGGTGTCACCTCGGGTACAGGGTTCATAGTTACCGGGGAGTGTTCAGGGTAGTGGTCTGCTGCTCCTGCGGGCGCCAGATCACGGATGGAGACCATGCCCTCCCGCCCATCAGGTAAGACCACGTAAGCATACTGGGGGTTCGCATGCAGAAGGTGAACCCTCTCGACCAGCGGGGAGTATTTATTGCTCCTCACATGTTTGCGGAGCAGCACTGGCCCCGGGGACGTCAGCCAAACTGGTAGGGTGACAGACTTCCTGGGAAAAGAGAATAGGAGTTCGTGAGGGGGGGGGTGGGGCCACCATCGGACCACCTGGGCCCTCCAAAGGGCTTGTGCTTGGCTCAATGATCCCCTCCCTGAGCAACCACTGCACCGGTTTACAGTCAGGGTCAGGTTGGCGAACAGTGGCGGGGGAGGGACCTCGAGAGTGGAGAGACTGCAAGTGGTGTCGGTAGCGCAGCTGTCGTGTTGGATGGGATGTGTGTGTCGCTGTGTGTGTGTGGTCAGTGGTGATGAAGTCCCACAGAACCGAGGATTCCGGACAGTGAGTGGTGGGAGGGGCCCGTCATATACCATAGTCACACTTTCGAGGTGGCTCTGGAAGTCCAGCCCCAATAGCACAGGTGCGCACAGTTGAGGCATGACCAGTAGCGCAAAGTTCCGATACTCTGTGCCTTGCACCACCAATGTCGCTACACAACCCCCCCGGATGTCTGCGGAATGCGACCCAGTAGCCAAATGGATCTTCTGACTTACTGGCCGTGTTGCGAGTCCGCAGCGTTGCACTGTGTCCGGGTGAATAAAACTCCCAGTGCTGCCTGTGTCAAACAGGCATCTAGTCCTGTGCCCCTCCACCCGGATGTCCTTGCAAGCTGGTGTGGGGCGTTTTGGTCGAGAGTTACAGTGGCCAGAGACCCGGTAAGCATCGGAGGGTCGGGGGCGGGGTGTGCTGACGCCGACAAAGATGGCCGCCCACATCCGGGCATGCAAGATGGCGGCCCCCACGTTTCACCCGCAGCACTGCACTCTGCTCGCAGTTTAGACTTGCAGACCTTGGCGAAATGGCCCCGCTTTCCGCAGCTGGAGCAGGTCGTTTCTCGCGCTGGGCAGCGTTGTCGAGAGTGCTTTTTGTGGCCACAGAAATAACAAAGCACAGGCTTCTGATGGGCTGCCGCTGTGGTTGGGTTCGGGGAGCTCGTGGAATCGCGACTGGCAGCGGCTATTTCGCTCGCGGGAGCCAGCGGTGGCGGGGTCTGAGGCATCCACGGAACCGGCGGGGAATCGCGCGACTGGACGTCTCGATCGCCGAGCGTAAGGTAAGATCGGAGTGTTCCAGCAGTCGCTGGCGCATGTACACTGACCTCAGTCCCGTCACAATGGCGTCTCGCACTAGCAGCTCCGCATGTTGTTCTGCCGTGAGCATCTTGCAGTCACAAGCTCGGACGAATGTCTGTAGTGCTCGGAGAAACTCGGCGCTCGATTCTCCAGGCCACTGTCGCCGGGTAGCTAAACGATGTCTTGCGTAGACGGTGTTCACCGGCCGCAGGTACTGTCTTTTGAGGGCGTCCAGTGCCCCATCGTAGGTCGGCAGGTCCCGGATAATGGAGTAAACTTTGGGGGTGACCCTCGAGAGTAGAATTCTGTGCATAACGGCGGGTTCAGTTGCACGAAGCTCCGCCAAGTATGAGTGGAAGCATGCAAGCCAGTGTTCAAAAGCGAGAGCTGCGTCAGGGTCTTGAGGGTCCAAATCCAACCGGTCCGGACGCAAAACGGTTTCCATGTCTTAAAACTTCCAGTCAATAAAATTGATGCACCATCAATAACTCACTCTGAGACGTAAAGGCGAGATATCGGCTTTTATTGACTGAAGAAGGAAGCAGGAGTGAGTGACCATCATACTACATCCTGGAGAATGAGGCAGAGGATCAGACCTCGATCGCCTTTATCCAGAGGCCTGTGGGAGGAGCCACAGGAGCAGTCAGCAGGGGGGCATTTCCAGACAGGCACATAGTTCACCACAGAGCCTCAGGCTGAGATGATGAGATTGGGGGCTGCAGGAAGGATGAACAACTGAACCGCGGACAGTCGCTTCCAATCACTGCTCTAACTGCCTCTTTTGCCCCGCGTATTGAGAGTTCCGATAGTTGTGTTGCCTGCCTGGTCCAGGACATCACCTCTGACTGACCTGCGGAGGAAGTGAGTGTGAGGGGAAGACCCCAGTGCAACGGTGAAGCAAGAGCAGGAAATGAGGTTCCGCTGAGGAAAGTTGAGCAGCTAGGAATAGAACGAAAACACAGAACCTCAGAACCTCTGAGCTGCTTGCAAATAGGTACAGGGTTAATGAGATCAGAAAACTGTTACAGTACGAGCACTGCTTTCGTCGTTTTCACACTTCCTCTGAGCAGCGTGCTCGCTCCTCGGTCCAACACCTGTCTGCCCTCCTCTGGGCAACGGTTCACGGTTACAGCCGTGGCACCTTTCTTCATTCGCTTTCAGCTCACTTCACTGCCAGGCAAACGGGGGGGGGGGTGGATCCCCCGTCAAACTGTAGTTGTCTCAGCCAATCACTCCCCACAATGCTGGCCCTACTGTTCTTACAGCATACCAGCTCAGTGTGGCTTGTTGTTTCTCGCAGTTTTGGATGTCACTCCCACGGGAGTTGCATTTCTCTAGTATACGTTCTTAGCTGGATATCTCCAGGCTTTAGTTTGACATCTTTGAAATGCCATTCAAACTCATTTTGTGGAATGACTGAAACAGCTGAACCAGTGTCCAACTCCATCTCCAAAAACAAGAGAAAATCTGCAGATGCTGGAAATCCTGCCCAAGGGTCTCGGCCTGAAACATCGACGCTACTTTTTTTTTCCATAGATGCTGCCTGCCCTGCTGAGTTCCTCCGGCATTTTATGTGTGTGTGGCTCCAATTCCATTTTAACTGAATTGCCATTCCTTTCTGGTGTAAGTCATGTTGCTTGTCTATTGTTAACTTTTACGTTGTAATTCTCAAAGCTACGAAGTCCTGTGTCACTCTCATCATAATTAGATTTTTCATCAACAGCATGCAGGTTAGTGTTCTTTTTGAAACTGCAGGTGGACTTTTTTATCTTTTGCTCTTCCCTGCCCAGTCCATCTATTTTTCTCTGCCTGACATGCTGGCTGTATGTCTCCTACTTTGTTGCATTTTGGCCTGGTGAGTGTGAGCCCCTGCCAGAATGGTAGCGCAATTTGTTCAGCCACGCTGATTTCCGGTTAGACGCTGCAATGAAAATTTAGTTCACACTCATTTTCATTCCTGCCTGCAATTCCTTTGTCTCTTGTCACGGTTTCCATTGCATAAGAACACAAGAAACGGGAGCAGGAGCCGGCCATTGGCCCATCGAGCCTGCTCTGCCATTCAATAAGATCATGGCTGATCTGGCCATGGACTCATCTCCACCTACCTGCCTTTTCCCCATAGCCCTTAATTCCCCAACTAGGCAAAAATCTATCCAGCCTTGTCTCGAATGTATTTACTGAGGGAGCCTCCACTGTTTCATCGGGTATTCCACAGATCCACCACTCTCTGGGAAAAATGGCACTCACTTCTCATTGGCCATTCCATTTGCTTTAATACACTTTCCCAATAGGTCAGTACACATGAGCTAATCACCTGTTGTGTAATCAAACTCGTCAATTCTTCCAATGTAGCCAGCCATTTCTGATCATTTTAAATGATTATTATCACCCTAGCTTTTATTTATAACATGATTATGAAGATACAGCCAGAAATATCGGATAGAATTAGACAAGAATGGGAAAAAGAACTTCGATGTAATATATCAACAGATAAATGGGAAAAAATTTTACAAATGGTTAATTCCTCCTCTATTTGTGCTAAACATGCTTTAATACAATTTAAAATTGTACATAGAGCTTATATGTCTAAAGATAAACTTGCCCGATTTTATTCGCATATTAATCCTCAATGTGACAGATGTCACTTAGAAGTGGCTTCATTGACTCACATGTTTTGGACATGTCCCACTTTACATAACTATTGGAAGGACATTTTTGATGTCATTTCCTCAGTATGGAATATCGATTTACAACCCCATTTTATTACTGCAATTTTCGGTATACCAAATGAAGATGGCAATCAGCTTTCCCCTTCAATCAGACGAATGATTGCTTTTGTAACATTAATTGCCAGAAGGTCTATATTACAAAACTGGAAAGAAGTAAATCCTCCTACTACATTTCAGTGGTTTTCCCAAACTATTTCTTATCTGAGTTTGGAAAAAATCAGAAGCACTATCTTTGATTCTTCAATTAAATTTGAAGAAACCTGGGGACCATTTATTCGACACTTTCATATGAATTAATTTGGCTTATTTCAGATCCTTTTCTCTACTTATACTTGTTCAGGTATGGAGTTCTGGAGTTCTTTTCTTGACACCTTTATATATTTATAAAGTGCTATTATTGCCCATGTTAGTTTTAGTTTAGTATTTTTTTTCATTATATATTTTTTCTCATATACAATTTCAATTTTTTTTTTCTTTTTTCGACGATTATTTTTGTTTTTCATATATATTTATATAGACTTGATTGATTTATGTACC